>NW_007726819.1:91401-170179 GCF_000696425.1 Galeopterus variegatus | reverse complement strand
CCCCTGGCCCTCTGGGGGCTGCAGCCCAGTACGTGCAGCGACCGCTGGCTGGGGCCGCGGGGATGTTCGAGGGACAGCGTCTGGCCGGGCGGGGGCCGGGCCACCCCAAACCACGCGCACGTAGGCCCAGTCAAAGTAAGGAAGGAGGTCGGTCCCAGGAGACCGAGTGCGCGGCTCAGGGCCACTGGAGGCCGCGGAGAAAGAACTGTAGGCCGAGTCGGTGCGCGTGGACAGCCGCCTCCGGTCCAGGTTGCGAGTGGAAGAGGCCGGGGAGACGCGGTCGCCTCCAGGACCCAGGGCCTCCATGGCTGCACAAATGGGGGCTAAGGCTGGCTGGCTCCGTAGGTCCTGCAAAAATATAGATGGCCTGGTGGGTAAGGAGCTCCTGGTAAGGCTTAGGACGACCTGCTGGCCTTCCCACCACGCAGAACCAGGAGTTTACAGGCCTGCTCCCTGCCCTGCTCACACCGTCCTTAGCGCTGGCATTCTCTGCCCCGCCCATTTTGGCAGAGTCAACTTGGGGTCAGGGATGGCATGGGCAGCAGGACCAGTCCTAGGAAGCAACTCTGGAAGTTGAGGGCCTCAGCTCAGGGGAAGGAATTGGCATCTAGCCCAGCAGGCGGCCTCTACCTTGGTACCTCCTGGAGCGCTGAGAATGTACCCACGTTCCTTCCCTCCCCAACCCTGTCACACCCACGCTGCTTCCTGGCTGCTCTGTTAGCTTCTCTGTGTGATCTTTCCCTGATAAACAATGGTCAAGAATGCTCTGCGATCACAGGGGAACCAGGAAAGGAGGTGGGGAGACCCAGGTCAGGGGGCAGGGGCAGCTTCACAGTCTTCCTCCCTCCCTCCATGCCTGTTATGTTCCAGATGCTTATAAATATTTATCTAGATCCTCACAACTGCTGTCTGCATTTTACAGATGAGGACACTGAAGTTCTGAGGAGGAAATAATTTGCCCAGGGGTGAACAGCTGGTAAGTGGCAGAGTTCTGCCTGGAATCTGGGCCTGCTTCCAAGCTCACTGCAGCCAGAATCAATTTCCTAGAAGCAAACCCTGCAGAAAGCCAGTTTACCATGACCCCACCCCCCAACTGCCTGACTCCTCCAACAAGGCCCAGATTCCACTGTGGGAAACAGTCACTCCTCCTCCCCACAAAATATTGGCAGTTTCCAGAATAACCTGGTCCCTGCTTCTGGATGCTGCCTTTTGTCTAGGAATGACCAACTCAGCCCCCCTCTTTGCCGTGATATTCTTGCTTCTCCTATAGGACTCAGCTTAGGGGTTTCCTGACCTTTGTGCCCTGAGCTCCCCCCATCACAGCACTCATTACGCTGCACTGTAATTGTCCACTTGCATGTGATTTCCTCCTCCTCTTCCTACCCCTGAGCTTCCTGAGGATAAGCCCTGCTCTTATTCACCACTGTACCTTCATGTTATCAGTGTACTTAACATGTACACTGTACTTAACATGTTATCAGTGTTAAGTGAATACCTGTTGAACAGCAAGGGAAGAAACAGACTTGCAGGAGGTAGATGTAGGGGTGGCCTTGGTAGAGAAGGAAGAGGGCTCCTTAGCTTCTGCCCACCCTTCTCCCTTCTTTATTAGCCTTTTCTGGGAAAGGGGACAGAAAGGTTGAGGCACTTGTCGCCATGGATACTGACCAAGTTACTCATGCATTATCAGGAACAAACAGAGCAAGTACAGCTTGGAACAGAACTGGTGGAAAATATACACTTCCCAGGTGCCGGGAGAGAGAGCAAGGGGGAAAGTTAGGTGGGGTACCTGGGACAGAGTGACAGCAGCTTTGACGTTTGGGAACCTGGGGCTTCCTGTGAACTGTAGAAACTTGGAAGCAGGGGACTTGCCTTCTCTGAGCTGCTTGGTGGGGAATGCCAAGTAGGGTGGCATGCAGCTGGGGTGGGGACTAAAAAGCAGGCTCACATGAGCCTTCAAGACACTATTTGGAGCTCAGAGTCTCCCTCTACCCACTTCCCTAAGCCCAGAATGCTACAGATGGCTGGTGAGAGCAGGTAGAGGGGTTAGTGTTGGAAGGATATGGCATTTCCTAAAAGGGAGAGGCAGTATGTGCAACATTTTGAGGAAGGGTTGTCAGCAGACCTGAGGCCAGAACATCTTAACATCACCCATCTCGGGGCATCTTCATGACACTAAGCCCAGCCCTGCAGTTTGGTCCTCACATTCAGGCTTGGGGACCTCTTTTCCAAAGGGTTTCTACTCTTTAGACTTCAGGAGGACTCTCAGTAGCAGCTCCTGGGAGGATAGTCAACTCCTCTAGGAAGTCCACCTTGGCTGCTCAGACACCAGCCCTCTCTCTTCCTAGTCCTTCTGAGCCCAGTTTGGGAGCACTGTTTACCCTGGGTCATGCCACCCATGCCTGCCCATGTTGGCTTGCTGCATCTACAATCAGGTGTGACAAAGATGTTTCCTCAAATCTGTCTTAAAATAGATTTTCAATCTATCTTGAAAATCTTCTTTGTGAATTATTGTGTTAACCAAGGATTTTGAATACCCCAAATAAAAACTGCTTAAATGGACAATACGAATGTGTGTAAAGTACTGTTTTCTTATTGACCCTAACTTGTCTCAAGGATGCTTTTCCATTGGTGGCCCAAGCAGGTTATGTCCATGCAGCATGCTCACATTGTACCCTTTGCAGAACCTGCTATGCCAGGAAGGCCCAGCTGCTTCAGTAAGTGTTTTGGGGCCACAGCAAAGAGAGCAGGGGTTTTCACACTTGTCTGGTGGCACGGAGCCTCTTGCAGTCCAGCCAGCCCTTGTGGCTGGGGGTAGCCATGTCCTAGGGTCCCCAGCCTCAGCACCAGTGTCAGCTGTGGGCTGGGCTGCAGAACCTGTGCCCGCTGCTGAACGGAAGAAGTCCAGAGGCTGGAGCTCAAAGAGCTCTGCAGGCATTTTGTCAAGCCTCGCCAGAGTAGAGTCCCCCTTCCCCCACACCAGACTAGGGTCTTGGGGGAGGGGGGAACATTCAATATACTTATCACCTGAATGAAGGAACAAGAGAGGAAGAGGAGACAAAAATGAATTCAGTGTTCAGAGTTAGGGGTCTGGGAGGTGGAGCCACCAGTCCGGAGGCTGGGACTGGGGACTGGCCAAAGGGTCCATTGCTCGTTCAGTCTGGGGCCTGTGGGCTTGTGGTGTCTGTGGGTCTGGAGCTTGGCAGAGAAGGTGGACCAGGCAAACTGGCTGATCTAGGTTTTTAGTTAAGGGCTGTTGGGGAAATAGATGAACAGTTGCCAGTGGATAAAATCACACCGAGACAACGGAAGCGGATCCAGGTAAGGTGACTGGCGAGGCACAGGAGAATGGGCAGCCTCAAATGCAGCACATGATCAGGAATTAAATCGTACCTCTCTTAAAGGCCGCCTCACATCTGCCCTCTCTGTGGAGGGAGTGTCCGTGCCACCCCTCCCAGCTGGTCTTCCCTCAGTACTGGGCTCACTCGTGGGAGCATTGTCTGCACAGAAGATTTCCTGCCAGACTGAGTTCCTGGGTCCCAGCACTCCAAGCTAGTTCTGGCGGGGAGGGCGTTCTGGAAAGTTCCACGGCTCTCCCTGTCTGAGCATCCCCTCACTCTCCTGGCTTGTACAAACCAACAGCGCATTCCACACAGCATCCACACTGCGAGTGAGCCGCTGGTTTACGGGGCTCGCCGGCCACTGCAGCCCAGATGCGGAGTCTCCAGAGACTCCAGCTTGCTGCGGTGCGCAGGAAACGCAGGATGCTGAGGGCACCTGCGGACAGGCGGCTGCGGGCGTGGACGGACCACCTACCTGGGGCTTCAAGCTCTGGGAGCCGAGGCGCTCAAGGGAGGAGAGAAGCGCAGGCCCTAGTGACCAAAGGGGGCGGCAGAGTCACACGGTGCGGCGGGAAAGCGGGGCCCCGGGAACGCCGGGAGAGCGGATGGCCGCTGGCCGGCGCATTTCTCGCCTTTCCTGTTGGGTTCACTGTCGGGGATGGAGGGCTCAAATCGCGTGCAGGGGGACAGCGCGATCCTGGGCGGGAGGACCCCGATTCTACAGCTGCTCTGCAACCGAAGGGCGGGAGGTGGGGAGTGGGGGGATGTCGTGAAGGAAGACCCCACCGTATGAGCTTTGAACAGACGAAGAGCCCCCCAGCAGTTCTGCTAGCCGTGTGGGTCTCTCTCCTCCCCACACCACTGCAAAGAGTAAAGGCGCACAGAGACCCAACTCGACCTGCGCAACCAGACAGAATGACACACAGACCACCCCACCCCCACCCCGCCTCCTCGCCACCGCACTCGCTCTGCCTTGCGGGGCCCCGCATCACCCCCACCCCGGTCTCCTCTGGGGGAGCGTGTCTGCGGATCCTGCCGCCCGCCCCACGCTCCCGGTCCCTGAGGCTCCAGCCTGGGACGCGCGTACCTGAGACTCCAGCCAGAAACGCGCTCCTGGGCGCCCGCAGCCGCACGGTGACATCAGAGTCCCGGGCTCCGGCTCCAACCCCACCTCCAGGCTCCGGCCGCTGCAGGGGAGGCGCCACGTCCGGCCATGGGGGGTGGGGGCAGTGCTGTCCCAGGAGCCGCCACCCCTTCGTAGTGTCTGGTCGAGAGCCTAGTTCCAGGCCCGGGGGGGTGGACAATTTTTTCCCCTGCAGGTCACAGGCCTCTTGCCCCAGGCGGGAGAAACGACAGCAAAGGGGAAGGGAAGGCAACCAAGGCGACAGCCCTCCTGCCTCCAGCGGGACCTGTCCAGGCGCATCCTCAGCGCCTGTGCTGGGCGGCCCGGGTTCCTGGGGGTCCCGCGTCCCTGGGGACTTGACCACCCCTCTCGTGGGGAGGTCCAGGACGGGCCCTCAGGGCGCCAGATGGCCACTCCCTTTCCTCTCAAGCTCTGCCAAGAAAACAGGCCCACCTGGGGCTTGTGCCTCCATCCTGTCCCTCTAAGTTACATGCCCCTTGACCAGCTTTCCCTCCAGAACCCCCATTTCCAACATTCTTCCAGTTCTTGTCTCCTTTCATTTAGTCTAGGCCCTCCTGGCCTGCTACCTGGGGTGGGGGTGCTGCGGACTTGTATGTTCACCCCAGCTGTCTTAAGTGGGTCCTTTGGGTGCTAGACATATACATACCCCCTAGGGCTGGAGTCTGGCTCTCAAGGGCTTTATCTTTGCAGACCTCCATGCTCCAAAGAATGCTCTGCTTGCATCTGTCCTCCTGCTCTCCTCCTTGCTGTGCCCTCAGGCTCCCCTGCCCCCGCTCTCTAAAACTCTCTCCTGTGAATACCAACTCTGCCCATTCCTGGGAGGAGGCCTTTTCCTGAGCCCACCCAGCTCTGAGGTCTCTCTGCCATTGTCCTCAGCTGCCTTCACTCTCCCACAGGATCGGCATGCCTCTGGGCAGGGACTGTGTCCTCCCATCATGGCATCCCTAGTTGTTGTTGGTAACAACTGGGACGCAGAACTCTGGTGGAGGGTCAAGGCTGCCACTTCCTGGGGGCATTGGGAGCCTGAGGAACTCTGTCTTCTTGGGTTCTCTTTGAGGGTGGAGGCAGCAGGCACCTGAGCCTGGCTTCTAAGAGAGGTGTCCTCCTGGCCCTCCTCCTCCTTCAAACACCATCCAGACTCAGTTATCAGCTCCACCTGGAGCTGGAGCTCTGGGCCCTAAGACAGTGGCTCAGAACCTCTTGGCTTTTAAAGCCAGCCTTTTCAAGACCCTGATCCACATGGCCTCAGAGCAGTATCACAATAGAAGGAACACAGCCCAGCAATCAAAAAGCCACTTAAAAATTGCTCAAGTTTTTTTTTATGTATATTTCTTGAAAACCATGAAGGGGACACAGTGTCCATAGCAATTCTTATTAACCTACACTACCCTCCTGCCCCCTTACTTCTCTTAGGCAGAGACTACAGCACTCTCTGCTTAAGAACCCAGAAGACTGAAATCCTGCCAACCCTGCCTCTCTCTTAGCTGCTCTTTCTCTTCCTGACATGTGGAAGTTGGCCTGGTACTACCAGCTAGATCTTGGTGCTGCTAGGAGCTGACCTGACATTCACAGCAAGGTCCTCATGTTGTCTTGTTGAACATAAACCATTTCAAAAGATATCAGCACGAGACAAGGCCATTCTGTAACCATGCAAGATCAAGACAAAAATAAGAGAACTCTGCAATCACTTCTGACACAGACAAAAACATTTTCCAAGTCACAAAAACGATCAAACATCTTTCTTTCCTGGCTAATGTGAGTGAATACTGCTTCTTAACCAATTGCAGTTTTAGCCTAACTCTAGGTGTTCCTGTTTCTAGATAAGATTAATATACCCAATCATATAATTACTCTTGCTTTCTGATGGCATCCAACACAGAGAAGTCCTGCTTCTTCAAACCTCAAAAACCACTAACACGAGCCCAAATTCTATAAGGCCCTTCTAACACCCTCTTCCTGAGATGCCCCATGATTTGCCATGCTGTGTGTTCTCTCTTACTGCAACAAGCAATGAACCCAACTTTTTCAACTACAGGTATGTTCCTGGTGGTGTTTGCCTGGAGGGCATTGACACTTCCTATCTATTACAAAAGCCCAAAGAATCTTGGCTGGGGAGATGGGGAAGAGACTGCTGCAAAGCTGGAGTCTCCCTTAGTTATGGTGGTTGTGTGTGTGGAGGTGGGGGTGGAAAGAATGGATGGAGAGGATGGAAACTTTCATATATTTTTCTACTACATAAAAAGATGTCTGTGCCCTTTAGTATGCAGTACTTTCTCAGGCCTGGGAGAGCCCCCTAGGTCTTTGGGCTTAGCCAGGGTTAGAGCCACAGACTGTGCTATTCCTGGCCAGGCCCTATATCAATGAGCTGATGGGTGGGAGGTGGTGGCCTCCATTCCATGTGGTTTTTCACTTGTAACTGAACTGATGACACCATACCAAAGCAACTCCTCACCTCACAAGTCTCTGTAGTTTCTTGCTGTTGGATTTGGTTGATGTGAGGTGACAATGGGTAGGATACCTAACACCACTTCTTTGGTGCCAGTCACTGTGCTAAGTGCTCTACTTATTTTTAACCCTGTTATTCCTGAGAAGTATGTATCATCGTTACAATACCATTTTATAAATGAGAAAGCTAAGACTTAAATATCTTGTCAAGGTCAGGTAGCTTGTAAGCAGCAGGGGCAAAATTTAACCCCATAATATCTGGTTCCAAAGGCCGCACTCTGATGTGAATATGACCAATGAAAAGAACTGCAAGACATGGATGTCCATGCAGCCCTCCTAGGAGAGCAGGATTTGGACTTCAGATTGAGAACTAGGAAGTGAGTGGGAAAATGAGAAGTGAGCAGCAGCAAGACCCCAAGTGGGACTTCCTCCTCCTGTGTGTTCTCAACAGGACAACATGTGGGCTAAGTTTCATATATGGTTTGAGGAGTTTCTTGTAAGGGGCTTGTAGAAACCTTTCTTTCCATATGTATCTTATGAAGGTGTTCTGTGACTTAATTTTTTATTCGAAGGTATATCTTGGACCGCATTCAATATCAGTGCATAGAGCTGTTTTTTTGTTTTGTTTTTTAGCAGGCATGGGCACGAATAAATTGGGCTATTTAACACAATCTCTTGTTGATAGACATTTAGGTTCATCTAGTCTTTTGCTATTACATATTTAGTAATGAATACCCTTTGTTATGTATTTTTACTCACATTTGTAAGTCTACTTATAGGATAAATTCCTAAATGAGGAATTGATGGCTCAAAGTGTAGGTAGTAGGTTGTACTCTCTAAAGATAATCACAAAAACATCTTCTACCGCATATGCTTCTCTGCAGTGTGTCTTTGCCACTACTCCATCAAGAAGAGGTGGGGTCTATATCTCCAATCCCCTGGATATGAGGTTACGGGCAACAGTAACTGATTTGACCATTAAAATATAGCAGAAGTTATGTTGAACCATTTCTGGGCATAAGCTTTAACTGGCCTGGTAGCTTCTACTTCCTGCCTCTTGGCAGTAAAACTATTGAGACCACTATACAATGAGAAATATAAGCCATATGGAGAGGCCCAGGAGTATGACATAGCATGTGGAGAGGAGGAAGAGAGGCCAAGAAGCACCGAGGTATCAGAGGTGTAAGCAAGCAAGCCACCTTGGAAATGGATCTTCTAG
This sequence comes from Galeopterus variegatus, assembly GCF_000696425.1. NCBI lineage: Eukaryota > Metazoa > Chordata > Mammalia > Dermoptera > Cynocephalidae > Galeopterus > Galeopterus variegatus. Next base: position 162,033 of record NW_007726819.1, on the reverse strand, counting down.
TTTGTGCCACCCCACTGACACCATATGGATCAGAGAAGAACTGCCCAACCTAGACTTTCCTGAACTCTTGACCCTCAAAAACATGAACAAAATTATTATAAAAGTGTAAGCCACTAAGTTTTGGGGTAGTTTGTTACGTGACAATAGATAACTGTAACAGGGTATGTAAACTTTCAATTTTGATTGATATTATCAAATCACTTACAAAGAGGTTACACGAATTTACATTCCTATCAAAAATGTATATCAGTGGCCATGCTCCTACATCCTCACTGAGACTGCATAATCAAACCTTCTGATCTCTGGAATTTTAAATGTGAAAGTAATATCTGTTTTAATTTACATTTATTTTATTATAAATGAGATTACACATCACTTTATACATTTAAAAGCTATTTATATTAACTTTTGTGATCTGCTGATTTCCTTTGCTCATTATTCTATTAGGTTATTGGTCTTATTGATTTGTAAGACCTCTATATATTAAGGGAATTAACACTTTTTCCTATGTGTGGCACATATTTTCACAAGTTTGTACCTTTTGACTTTGTGGTAGCAATGAATCTACAGTCCATAGTTGAAGCAAACTATGTCTTTCTTTTGGGCAGCACCTACACAGCTGCCTCAATTTAGAGGTGGTAATGTACTGATTAAAGTACATTAGAGGCCAGAAATCTTTCAACAAAGTCATATTGTCTATTTTTGGAAATCCAACAAAACATGAGTCATTGCTTGTACACAAATGTCTACTTAAATTGTAAATACTCTTTTGGGGCAAGTTTGTTTTTTAATTATGCACTGAATCACTACACTTGTCCAAAGATAGAGCTTTATAGAAAGGTAGTCACAAGAAGAAAGTGCAGAGGCTGGCCAGTTAGCCCAGTTGATAGAACACAGTGCTGACAACACCAAGGTCAAGGGTCTGGATTGCCAAACTGGCCAGCCACAAAAAACAAAAGAAAGAGAGAGAGAGGAGAAGGAGAAAGAGAGAGAGAGGAGAAGGGGGGAAGGGGAGAGAGAGAGAGAGTGTGTGCTTGGAGAACGGAGCTTACCTTCTCCTGTGGGGGCTCCTGACAGGCAAGGTTTCTGGGTGAGGCTGGGTGGGAGGCTGGGTGAGGGCTGGCTGTGCCAGGGATTGAACTAGCATTCCCTTTCAGATCAGCAGTTCCTGGGAAGGAATGCTGGGCTTTCGCATTCCCTATTGAGTATACGTATATCACTTTTCCCCCTAAAGACATGGGTGACACCCCAGTCTGTTTGCTTTGGTCATAATAATTCAACTTTTCTCCTCCAGGACAGCCCCAAGTCCCAGTCCTGGGACCATTCCATTCTCTTGGTCTGCCTTCATTCAGATATTACCCACATATCCTTGGACAAAAGAGGATAGATGGCTATGGGCTTCTCTCCTTTTCTGCCAACTACAGTGGACGCAGGACAGGTAAATAGTGGCCAAATGACCTTTTCTACTTTGTTCTTCAGATCTCCTGCAACCAAAATGAAAAGTGTCCCCTAATGTTCATTTTGGTTCTCAAGAATAGAAACGAACTCGGCTCTGAACTAGACACCATCAGCATTGCCCATAGAAAGCCACATTCTCCCCGGCCTAGGGATGGCCAGACTGTACCTTTTGTGTTTAGACCCTAAACAGGGATGAAGTGGTCTCCAAAAAGCCCCTCTCCTAAAAGTGCTCTCTTGTTTGAGCTGAACCTTCTAGATCTCTGCTTGCTGAGGAGTCACCTGGCCAGCATTTTCAATGGAAGAATAATCCAATTCTAGAGCTCTGGGCCCAGGGCTGCACACACAAGCTGCATGCAAGACTTGCTGCAGAATTGGGTCACAGCATGCCATGTCAATATGGAAAGAATTTTGGCTGTTGGCTCTGGCCAGATACACGGAGGAGACTAAGTTCTAAAACCTGGGGGTGTGTATGTCTGGCATTCATTGTGGCTCATGCATTATATTTTTAGGACCCTGCCAGGGGTGAATGTGACTACACACACCCACAGAGTCTAGTTAGCAGTTCCTCAAGGGAAGCATCAAGGTACGTAAAAAACAAAATAAAACAAAACAAAAAAACAAAGTAGCAAGTTTCTTTGGACTTTCATAGCAAATATTGTAGCAACACGAAGGGAGAATGTGTCTATTAACTGGGTGGCACCAAAGGAATTCTCAGGCAAACAGCAACTCACAGCAACTTCCTGGAAGTGGCAGAGATGAATTCACAGAGAGGCTCATTGCACAAACTGATTTCTCACAATGGAACGGGGACAGAGAGTTGCTCTCCAATTTGGTATATCCCAGGAATTGGAAAGAAAGAGAGTAAGAAAGTGGAAGTTCCAAAGTCTGGCAGACCTAAATGTGAATGCCAGTAACTTTATGACCTTGGAGATATCCCAACTTTCCTGAACCTCTATTTCCTCATCTGTAAGACAGGGACACTACTACATACCTACCAGGTAAAGATTAAATGAGATTTGATCATGTATAATCAGCACCAGGCTCATGGTAGGCTATCAGTAAATGGCGGCAGTTATTCCTCACTTGAGTTTCTACTGAGGGATACAATCTCAGCTAAATCCCAGCCTCAATTTTATCTCTGAGGATTGTTTTATACACCAGGGGTCCTCCATGGGTGGTGCTCATGCTATTGATAGCTCCTCTCCTAAACTTTGCTCACCACTCCCCCAACAGGGCTGCAGGGGACATCTGAACACTTTTGGGGGGAATCCCATATTATGTAGGTCTTGGGGTCGCAGAGCCCCTCCTCTCACTTTAAAGCCAGGCCAGCCACAGTGCAGGCCTAAGACGTGGACTTCAGCAATCTGATGCTCCTGCCAGAGACTGGGACTCTTACGTGAGTGACATAGAGATGCAGGGACAGGTAAGAAACTATTCAGAGTCTGGGGGTGCAATAACAGTAGTAATACTAGCCTGTCTCCTGCTTTTGCTGCACAGCTTCCTTTGGTTCTTGTCTATTTTCATAGCCTGTTCTCTGGCCTTCTAGTCAATTCTGTAAACCACCAGATTTCCTTACAATATGAGAGTACTTCAAAAAGTTCATAGAAAATAGAACTGAAAGGTAATACAGTTCTTCCCACGAACTTTTTAAAGTACCCTTGTACATTCCTTTTATGAATGAGTCAAGCAAAGCTAATAGCTATTGCTTAATTGAAGTTTTTAATACAGAGTCAAGACACTTTTTAATAGGGATGCCACTGTTAGGCAGGAGGAAAGTCTAGCCAGATTTGTGTGTTCAGAGCTGCTCTATCTCTGGAAAAAGCAACCACCAGGCAAGAGGGCAAGAGAGATCTCTCACAGATGCCCTGATTTCAGGGGAGGCACTCTTTGCCCTTCATTGTGGCTTTAAACCCCCTAACAAATCTTTTTTTTTTTTTTTCCTTTTTGTCTTTTTTCGTGACCGGCAACGGATTGCAACCCTCAGTGTTGCGCCCGTACCGGACCGGGACCGGCAACGGGATCGCAATCCTCAGTGTTGCGCCCGCACCTCGCTCAGCCAGTGAGCGGCCGGTCTGTATATGGGATCCGAACCCTCCGCAGGAGTGCTGCCACGCTCCCAAGCGGCGCACTGTAGCAGTGCGACACCAGGCCGGCCGCAACGGATCGCAACCCTCAGTGTCACGCCCGTACCGGACCGGGACCGGCAACGGGATCGCAATCCTCAGTGTTGCGCCCGCACCTCGCTCAGCCAGTGAGCGGCCGGTCTGTATATGGGATCCGAACCCTCCGCAGGAGTGCTGCCACGCTCCCAAGCGGCGCACTGTAGCAGTGCGACACCAGGCCGGCCCCCCCCTAACAAATCTTAACACAATCTCGAAACTAGCAACTTAGGAAACAGGATAAAGCAGCACAGGAGAAACACAAGGCAGGCAAGTTCCTGGTTCAAAGTCATAAACACTTGCTATAAAAATGAAAATAAGACTTCCCTTGATAAACACAAAATCAAAGGCAAGAAACTTTGGATACTGGTTGCTTTTTCCTATTTTTGTACTAAGGAGGATTGACCTAGACTCCACCCACGTTTTCTTTTCACACTAGCATGGGCCAAAAGACAAAGCTGACATCAGGCCAGGGTAGGCCTGTCTGGAGACACAGAGTCATAGGCTTCCATCCTATCGTTGTTCCCCACAGGGAACATGTTCTGAAGTTTCCATTTTTCTTACCTCCCCCACTAGCAAATGTCCCTGGTAAGGATCCATTATGATGCTGACTTATACAACCTCCGAGCCAAGCATACCTCCTTAGTGAGGCCTTCCTTGATATATCCGGTTAGAGTTCCCTGTTACCTGTTCCACCTAATACTGTGGTGTAGAATATGCAGCCATTTAGTTATCTGTCTGCCCCATTAGATAGTGAGCACTTTGAAGGAAAGGACCATGCCTGCCAGTACCAGGCTCAGAGGTAATATTAGTGCTTGTTGAACGAATGCATGTGGGAGACCGGACCCCAGGTGAACAGCTGTGTCATTCTTCCATTCTGTGAGTTCTATTGATAGAAACATCCCAAGGATAACCTTGGTCTCCAGGACCCAGTGCACAGGCATGCAGGTATGGGTGTGCATGTGTGGGTGTGTTATGGAGAGGTGTCAGGGAGAGTGCATATAAACAGCATTTTAGGCACCAAGTGGCCCTCCTATGGAAATGATTGAATTGAATAAAAGGTCTTGTTTAATCAGCAATTATTGAGTGCCCGTGTATCAACTGGCCCATACTTAAGGTGAGAGGAAGAGGACACATGTACTAGGAGACAGAAAGGAAGTCAGCATATTCTTTCTTCCACCAAGAGCCATTGCTGGTAACCCCTCTCTACCCTGGCACTGGCCACCCTTGGAGGGCCTGATGGCTCTGCCCATGGGCAGACTCATTGTCAACCCTTGCTGGCGGAACAAACTTTAAAAAGCAACATTAGGTCCTGGACTGGTCATTTCCTTCAGGTCTCCACAATTCCTGTTTCACTTTCTCCTTTTGGTGGTTTTAACGAAAAGCTGTGACTTACCATACCTGAAGAGGCTTTCATTTCAGAGCAGATTGATTGCTTCAGTCACTCACTTGGGCACAGCAATGAGAGGTCCAGGGAGCCGCCACCATGAATTGAAGCAAGGGTTTTCAAAAGAGTTCATTTGGATTTCCAAATCCTCTTCGCTGGTTTTTGAGATTGGATTAATAAGCTTTATTAATGATGGCAGTAGGTCCTACTTTACAGCTATTCTATGAACAAGGGTTCTTAGAAAAAACTTTATAAGTGCCTGAAAAGGATTAAAAATAAAGCCAAATTGTAATCCTCTGGTCTTCCTGGAGCAGCGAATACTTTACCTAAACTAGATTTACCTTAATATGCTTAACAGCTTACAATTCAACAATAAAAAGACAAATAATCCAATTTTAAAAATTAGACTAAGGATTTGAGTAGGGAGAAATGGAATTTCTCCCAAGAAGATACACAAATGGCCAATAAGCACAAGAAAAGATGTTTGATGTCAAATGTAAATCAAAACCACAATGAGATAACCACTTCATACCCACTAGAATAGCCATAATCAAAAAGTCAGATAAGTGCTGAAGAGATATGAAGATACTGGAACCCTCATGCATTGCTGATGGGAATGTAATATGGTGCAACTGATTTGGAGAACAGTTTGTCAATTCAAATGATTAAACATAGTTACCACACGACCTAGCAATTCCACTCCTACGTACATATCCAAGAAAATTGAAAACATGTCTCATCAAAACTTGTACACACAATAGCCAAGAGGTGGAAACAACCTAAGTGGCCATCGAAAGATGAATGGATAAACAAAATTTGGTGTATCCATACAATGGAATATTATCCAGCCATAAAAAGAAATGAAGTGCTGACACTTGCCACAACATGTATGAATCTTGAAAACATTATGCTAAGAAAACAGACAAAAAGACCACATATTGTATTATTCTATTTAAATGAAATGTCCAGGATAGGCAAATCCATAGAGACAGAAAGTAGATTAACAGTTGCCAGGGGTTGGGAAGAGGAAGGGATGAAGAGTGACTCCTAATTGGTGTGAGGTTTCTTTTCAGGATGATAGAAATGTTGTGGAATTAGGTAGTGGTGATAATTGACTGTATAAGCTTATGACTATACTAAAAGAATAACTGAATTATACACTTTAAAATGGTGAATTTTATGGTATGTGAATTTCTGAGTAGGTATATATGCACTCATATACACATATACTTAATGTCAGTTGCACTGACATCGGCCCATTCTTGCTCAAGGTGTGCATACATAAAGTGAGATGGCTGCCAAGGCCTCTAACCACTCTGACATTTTTTAATGTATCTATATATGCAGAAAGAAAGTTCACATATTCTTCCACTAAGGTACCCACTATGAGCACCATCTGCCCATAGACCTAAAAACATCTTCCAAGGTAGATGATCTCAGGTTGATTTGTGGACCGTATGTTCAGATATTCATATACATGCAGATCACAAGACTTTTAAAAACTTACCACTGAGGGCAAATTAAAGTCTACTGATTATTAAAAAATCAAGAGTCTTTAGCAGTAATACAAAAGGAGTCTGTTCAAGAGTATCTAGCTTAGTGCTACCTGTTAACCAATTTTGATCTGATTTAATCAAATCATAAAGAGAATACCTAAATTATTCTCAGGACCTATCAAGATAAGGTATATCTCAATCCTGACATCATAAATATATCTACATGGTAGTTCTCAGCTTCATGTTAGCAGTTTCATGAAAGTAAAAGAACTTTGGCAGAACTAGATCCAGGGTCTTCTTGATGGGCAGAATATCTCCTTGTGTCCTATCAATTCCTTTGACTTTGATAGGGCAGATAATCAGACAACCCTACGGACTACAGTTTGAAGGTAGCTGCAGGAAATTAAAATGTTTCACATATGTCTCAGTGTGTGCCTCTCTCCTAGAACTGAATGTTTTTACCAGTGAGAGGTATAATTCATCTTATACCATCAGTAATTCCACTGAATGCTTGGGCGGTTCAGTAATGGGAAAGAAGTACATTTGGGTATTGTTACTCAAAAGTGAGAGCTATGCATAGGAGGATAGCAATGTGTTAGATACTGTAATAAATATATAATGTGTGTACTTCAGAAGTGTCATGAGCTCTACCTTGGGGCAGAATCAGAGTAGAGTTTATAGTAAAATTATATGAGGAAGGGACTGTTGTGTTGTCCGATAGAAACGTGATCCAAAAAAAAAAAAAGAAATATGTGATCCATATAGTTTCAAATTATCTAATGGCCACATTAAAATGTGAAAAGAGATTAAATTAATTTTTATGTTTTCAATATTTAATATATCCAACATTTTAAAATATTATCATTTTGACATTTAATCAATATGAGATAATTTACATTATTTTCTTCGTAAGTCTTCAAAAGTCTTTGTAAGTCTTTGAAAAAGACTTCATAAGTCTTTGAAATCTGGTATGTGTTTTGTAGCTCATCTCAATTTTGACTATCCACATTCTAAATGTTCAATAGCTGCATGTGGCTAGTGACTACTAATTGGACAGCATAGCTTCAGAGCATCTTAGTTATAGTAATAATAAAAGCAGCACTTAGAATCTATTTAGTAAGGCATTGTTCTAAGCTCTTTACATGTATTAATTCATTTAATTCTCATAACAAACCTATGAAATAGGTATATATTATCCCATTATACAGAGGAGGAAACTGAGTTCCGGAGAGGTTAACTCATTTGCCCAGTTATAGCCAGCATGGTTCCAGAGCTTATGCTTTTAACTACTCTACTGTACTCCCTGCGGCTGCCTACCATCTCTCTCACTGGTATGATCTTGATAAGTGGTAATAAACTAAGTGCTACTCTGTTGGAAATACTTTTTACTTCGTTTGCATGTAGTTTTGTTGAGAAGTATCTGATAAGATGGAGTCATGGACACTTCAGGTCCAGGAAGTGCTCAACGTGGGACATGAACTGAGTAAATCTCCAAAATTTCTTTTTTTTTTTTTTTGTCTTTTGTCTTTTTCCGTGTCCGGCAACGGATCGCAACCCTCAGTGTTGCCCCCGCACCGGACCGGGGACCGGCAACAGGACCGCAACCCTCGGTGTTGCCCCCGCGCCCCGCCCAGCCAGTGAGCGGAAACCGGTCTGCGTGTGGGATCTGAACCCTCGGGCGGGAGCGCCAGTGCGCCACCGGGCCAGCCCATCTCCAAAATTTCTTAATCTCCATGACACTCCTTCAGCCCTTTACAAATATTTCACAAACTGGCAGTGGTCAAGGGTGTGCACACAATGAAAACTTGTGATGCTGATCATTTTCTTCTTCAACCATGCGATGGTTTGCGAAGTTCACAACACAAATTTTCCTGGAGAATAATGCAATGGAATCTGGGCATACTAAACTTTTCTTTTGATTTTAATAAATGGTTAAACCTGATTGTCCCTTTTCTAAAGGTACAAATGAACTCAGCCTTTTTACATTTAGACAAAACTCCAGATTACTTATTGGCAAGTGGTTTAGTCTAGATAGTTGATACTACCTAAGGAGGTACTTTTTAATGTTAAATATGGCATACAGTTCAAATATTGGATGTTCTCCTACTTCAGAAATATTCCTACTTTCCTTATCCAAAACTGACTGGACAAGGGATAAGATGGAGAAGTTTAAGGAAGGTATCAGATAAAGAACATGAAGCAAATTATTTGCAGGTCACAAAGGAACTGCAATTTACTATAGACTTTCCTTATCCATTTTCTCTAAGCAGAGGGTTAGCCAAGGAATTTACATAATGCGTAAAGAAGTACCTCTTTTTGACTTGGAGAATTGAGCACATGCATTTATCTCTACTCCCTCCCACTAATATTATAGCAAATTAATACCATATATACCCGTGAGGGCAAAGAATAGGTGAGGAGAGAACAGCGGATGAGTGTGAACAAAGTTTTGGAACTAGATATGGGCTGGGAGAGTGAGAAGAGTTAGGAAAAATGAACAGAGAAAGAAGCCATGAAAATAAAGTCCAAGTTTTTTCACTTCTCCGCATCTGCCATAGGCCAAACCAGCATCATCTCACCTGGACCCTGACAACAGTCCCCCAAAAGGTCTCCCTGCTTCAGGCTAGTCTCTACCAAACAATACTACATAAAACATCTAGAATGACCTTTAAAAAAATGAATCCAGGGATTTCAGGCCCCTGATTAAACATTCTCAATGGTTAATTATCGAACTCGGCATAAAAATCCAATCCCCTTGTGGTGGCCAACAAGGTGTTGTATCATTGGGTCTGTTTGCTTCTTCAACCTTCTCTCGCACTCCATTTGCCATTCCACCCATTCTTTTCCTCTCCCACATGCCAGTCACATCCACCTTTTTCTGCTCCTAGAACACAAGTTCATTCTCACCTCAGGCCTTTGCCTAGAGGTTCCTGCATTAGGACTGCTCATTTTGTTTATCGTCCATCTCCCTACGCTGTAACATAAGCTCCGTGAGAGCAAGTACCATGTCTATCTTATTTGCCACCACTATACCATCTATAAGAGTACCTGACACATAGTATGTGCTCAATAAATATTTATTGAATAAATGAAACTGTAGTACGAAAGTTTCAAAATTTCAAAAGTAGAGGTGAAACTATATAAGATGAAAAAATATTGAACCGTTAAGTAAATGCCATCAAGGGGTATAAAAACTATTGATGTTAGGATCAACGTTTCCCTTGGCCCAAGTAGGTTTCACTGTCAGTTCTATTTTATCAGGGTCAATATCCTGATTATATGATGCTATAGTTTTGCAAGATGCTATCACTGAGGAAACTAGATAAAAGATACATAGGACCTCACTATTATTTCTTCCAGTTGCATGTAAATCAACAATTGTCTCAAAATAAAAAGTTTAACTTAAATTCTAAAGGTAAGAAAATTAGGATTCATTCAGCCTGCTTATGTAGTATCACCCCAAAGTGTATTCCTCCACAGAAAATTCTGTGGTGGCAAATGTTCACTGATGAAACTTAAGGTAATAAAGGAAGTCTCCATTTCTGGTAGGTGATATATTTTGTTGGAGAGATAAACAGACTCTGTTCTTAACCACACAGTGCCTGGCCAGTGGTCAGTGTTCAATAAATATTTATTCAGTGAGCTATTTCTGAGAAAGCCAAAATGACATCCGGGCACAGGCTGTAAACTCTTATAACACTCCCTGTCACACATTCCAGCATGGAAAGACACCAGCACCAAAGATAGGTCTATAAATGACTCTAAACTGATCACAAATCACTTATTTTTAAAGCAATAAGATGCTCAAAATGTACACATAGTTGACCCTTACCCACATGTCTAATTATTTAATTATTTGATACAAATTTCACTACATACTAAGGTAGGACAAAGGAGTACTGACAGGCCATCTATCAAGTCCTATTCTTTAAACAGATACTGAAGTAGTCCTGGTCTTATTAAGTAAAGGCCCTTTCTAAAAATTGACTAGTAAATATGTGGTTTGGGAAGAATAGTTGTATCAGGAAGCAACCAGTCACATGAAGAGACCCCATCTGACCTGCTGACTCTGATAAAGGATGAAGTGTCTGCATCCCCTGGTTGTGTTTATTTTCTCCTATTCAGAGAACAGTTAGTGGGGAAAGCAGCATATTTTTCTGTTGTATCAATCCATTCAGCCAATCTATATACCTAAGAAACGTTTTAGGGACTGACATCCTTCTAAAAGAATATTTTAATTTCACTTCATTTATAATTTTGTAAGTTATAAAATAAGCTAAGTTCTGCTGAGTATTTTTATTTTTCCTCTTTATATAACCATGAATATTTTCTCCTTTACCCCATGAAAAAGCAATTTTGTTTTTCCCCATAGACTGTCTAAACTGAGCTCTAAACCAAGTTGAGTGGCTGCTGCCCTTGAAGCTGATCAGTAAAATACAAAGTATTCAACGTAACACAGGAGTTGATTTAAACCGATAAAGAGCGGAAATTCAGAGCAGAAGGTAAAACCAGCTCGTGACATGCCCCATTGTTTCTTGCCATACTAAGGCACTCATCACATTAGGTGACCTCATATCTCATCTGGACTAAATACCAAAGCTGAATGCTTCTATTTAAGGCAGATGTAGCTTCATCCTTGAATTTCCAGATCTAAATCACTGTTGTCCTTTCTCATTTATTTTCTAAAGTGGCTGCTTTTTATAAGAGTAACTGAAGGAAATTAGGTTTCATATGGGGGAGGGAGTTGGGAGACTAGTATACCCTCCTCGACTGCATATAAGAGAATCTTTGAAGTTTAAATTATTAGCAGCTATATCAACTCTGAATATTAACTGTCCTATAAGTGAAACTAGATTTACAAATAAAGTCAAAAAAATTTTTTAATGCCAAGCTTATAGTTCTTAGAGCTGTCAGTACTCAGCTATAGCATCAAAACACTGTACCAAAAAGTTTAAGTAAATTTTAAAACTTACCTGTACGAACAACAATTATTTTCTGCTCCTAAGTTTTGGCATTTACACTAATACTTAACTTCCATCAAAACTATGCCTTCATTCTCTTCTTTCTGAAACCTTCAAATTTCAGACCACAGTCCATAATCAGCCACAGACCTAGACCATGCAAAAAATAAAAGCATACAAACAACAAAACAAATCCCTCTGTTCTGGATGGGGAGGAGAATATATATCTATTTTTAAAATCACACCAGTTATATATCACATATATCAGTTTAGAGTAGTTGGGAAACTGAGGAATACTTTAAGTCAGTATATATTTCATATGGTTCATTTGAAAGCAGCCATATTTAAAGGACATTACCATCAAATAAGTTCAATTGTACATTACCACCACCACTTATTCCCTTATATTATTTTACTCTTAAGAATGGCATTAGCTGGCTGGTTAGTTCACTTGGTTAGAGTGTGGTACTGATAACACCAAGGTCAAGGATTCAAATCCCTGTAAAGGCCAGCTGCCAAAAAAAAAAAAAGACAGTATTTTAAAAATGACATGAGATGATACAAAACCTTTGAAACACCATTTCTCTCAGACTTTCAACTTCGTTTTAAAAAGAGTTATGTCTCCTTCAGGTTATATAACAAGATGGCGAAGTTTTTTGGAATCTGGGCCACCTAAAACTTTTCCCTGTGTCTTGGCTCCATTTCTGAAAAAAATTTCAGCAGAAAAAAATCATGAGCAGATAACAGCATTTATATTAGTATGTGCAGATTTGTAATGTGTACACAAGATAACCCCAGAAAACAATCCAAAAATGAAATTAAGAAAACAATCTCATACACAGTAGCATCAACAAGAATAAAATACTTAAGAACTTTAACCAAAAAAGTGTAAAACCTACTCTGAAAACTAAAAAATATTGCTGAAATAAATTAAAGATGATCTATCAGTACCAGGCTCTAGCCAATTAAAGAAACATTTTTATTTTATTTTTAGCAGCTGGCAGGTACAGAGATTGAACCCTGGACCTTGGTGTTATCAGCATCATGCTCTAACCAACCAAGCTAACCAGCCAGCCTTAAAGATGATCAAAATAAATGGAAAACATCCCATGTTCATGGATTAGAAGACTTAACATTGTTAAGATGGCAATACTAGAATAGCAAAAACAATCCTAGAAAACAAAAACAAAACCAAAAAACTTTGATTTTACAAATTACTACAGAACAGTAATCAAGACAGTGTGGTATGGATCCACATACAGACCAGCCATCAAAAACAAAAAACAAAAAAAAGTAAGAAAAAAGACAATGTGGTACTGGAATGAGGACAGATGTAGAGATCAATGAAATAGAATTGAGAATCCAGAAATAAATTCATATACCTATGCTCAACTGATTTTCAACAAGAGCGCCAAATGGGAAAAAAATAGTCATCTTAAATGGTACTGGGACAACTACATATCCATATTTAAGAGAGTGAAGTTGGACATCTACCTCATACCATATACAAAAATTAACTCAAAATGGATTAGAGGCCCGGATGTAAAATGTAAAACTGTACAACTCTTAGAAAAAATATAGGGGAGAATCTTGACATTAGATTTAGCAATGATTTCTTGGATATGACACCAAAAGCATGGGAACAAAAGAAAAAATAGGAAAATAGGACTTCATCAAACTTGAAAACTTTTGCCAGACCAGCAGAAGGCAGGAAGCACACCTGGGGGCCTCAACTGCCACGGGCAGCCCCTGTCACTGCTGCAGACACTGCTGCCACGTGGGTGTTACACCACAACCAACATCACAGCCACTTCTGCCACAAGGGTGGCTTGCTGCAACAGCAGCAGCCACCACCATGCAGTTGGCCCACAGCAGACCGCTCAACTGCACTGACAAAGGAGAGTCAACAGTGGAGCCCAGGGAAAGAGATGAGTGCAGAACCATGACCCAGTGGCCCAACCCATAGGGGGAATTATGCTGCTACCCACGGTAGCACACCTGGGTGTAGGAGGTATGTGCACAGCCTACATGACTGCCTTAACCCGGGAAGAGATACACGCAGAACCCCCTTAGAGTACAGAAACCAGAATACCTAAATAGAGTAAGAAAATTCCAAATCGCCACCAACTATAAAACTTATAAAACTATAGTGGTAATGGTTGGACAACAACGTGAATGTATTTAATGTCTCTGAACTGTACGCTTTTAAAAGGTTAAAATGGTAAATTTTTATGTATATTTTACTTCAATAAAAAAAGTAAAAAGACAACCCATAGAACGTGAGAAAACATTTGGAAATCATATCTGATAAGCGACTTGTATCTAGAATAAAGAATTCTTACAATAATAAAAACACAAATAACCCAAGTAGAAAATGGACAAGGGATCTTAATGGGCATTTTTTCAAAGATACATAAATGGCTAATAAACACATGAAAAGATGCTCAATATTAGTTATCAGGGACAAGCAAATAAAAACCACAAAGAGATACCATTTCACACCTATCTGGATGACTAGAATCAACAAGTCAGATAAGTTTTGAAGAGGATGTGGAGAAATCCAAACCCTCATGCACTGCTAGTGGGAATGTAAAATGGTGTAGATGATTTGGAAAACAATCTAGTAGTTCCTCAAATGACTACATATAGAGTTAACATATAACCCAGCAAGTCCACTCCTAGGTATATATCCAAGAGAAATGAAACACAAATTTGTACCTGAATTTTAAATCAGCATTATTCATATGAGCCAGAAAATGGAAACAACCCAAATGTTCAATGGGCAAATAGATAAAATTTGTTACAGCCATACAATGGAATATTATTCAGCCATTGGAAAGAACTAAGTACTGATATGTTACAAGACATATGAACTTTGAAAACATGCTGTGTACAAGGAACCAGTCACAAAAGACCACATATTGTAAGTTTCCATCCATATAAAACACTAGAGTAAAGAAATCTATAGAGACAGGTTAATGGTTGCTTAGAGTTGGGAGTTGGGGGCAGGACAGGGAACAGGAGTGATAGCTAAAGGGTACAGGTTTTCTTTTTGACGTTATGAAAATGTTCTAAAACTTACAATGGTGATGGTATCCCATGTTTATGAATATATTGTACCACAGACCATTAAATTGTCTACTCTAAATGGGTAAGTGAATGGTATAAGAATTATATCTAATAAAGCTAAAAATAGTACCAAGAAAAGACCACTGACAATGAAAAGTATTTATTGAATCTAGAAGTTGCTTCTGGTTTGTAGATTAGGGTTTTAGAAACTCTGAACCACAGATCATTGCATCTGCCCTAACTCTGTGCCCCCAGGGCTCCCTCAAGGTAGATGATATATTGAAACCCACATAAAAGCCCTCATATTCACATAAGGCACGTTCAGTAAGATAATCCAGTCACTGCCAGTTTTAGTGGAAGCAGTCCTAAATCCACCTGGAAGAAAACCTGTGAGGGTGGAGTGAAGGGAGCTAGCTATACAGGAAGTCAGCAAAATCAAAAACTCCTTGACTCCCTTCCATAAGGTCTGAGGTTTTAAATATATAAAGGAGAAAATACATTTTAAAAATTTTGAATACAGATTTTCTTAGAAAAACCTTCAAGGCAATTTCCTTTAAATGAATAAGACAAATGTTATATTGTTTATGTGAATCAATTGACTTATACAAACCAGTTAATGAGTAGAACTAGTATAGGGTATACCAATCACACTAAGAACAGAAACGGGATGTACTGCATACTTCCTAGTCCTAGTGAATCTCACTTCATCAGGATTTAGGTAGAGAAGTTAGCCTTCCTTTTACTGTGAAGAAAAAAATCAACAGTTGAGCCAAGGCCAGCTTTGACACTTTACCTCCCAAACGATCATTTAAAAGCAATCTTTATCTGATAACACAAACACAACACACAACTTATGCCATCGACAGAAATTTATTCTTTTAAATGAGACTATGGCACTCTGAATGGCCTATTTATAGCTGCAATTCTTTCCAAGTTCTTTTTCCCCCCGTCAAAAATAAGACTAAGAAAAAAAAAATTCCTCAAGGAAAAAAAAATTAAAGCTTTCCAAAATAATAATTTCACTTAAATTTGGAAATTAAAAAAGGCTCAGTAGCCAACTGATATTATCTCTCTACACTGAAAGATGCCACAGAATGTGCTAATCTCCACAGGCTCCTCCTTATGTAACATTCACTGCATTATATTTAGAGATTTAACACATGAAGCTTTCTCCTGAAGGCAGAGATAGGCACAGCATTTACTTTACCAAATAGGCTCAAGGTTTTAGTTTAGAGGACCATATGTTAACGACAGGTGCACTTAGTAGCTATCATATCTTCATATTCTTTATAAGCAATTGAGCCATCGGGCTCAATGGTCAGAACACTCAAGGGGCTATATTTGGCAGGTACACATGATGGTCTTGGCACTGAGGAGTCAAGCTTCTCATAGATGATGTTCTGCACCATCGTGTGAACTGGAGAGCCATACCGATGCCCAACTGCCCTTGGACAGTCCCCTTTACAGTATCGAGGGTTGTATCTGTACGGAGCCACAATCCAGTTGTCCCACTTTAGTTGACTAAAGCTAAGTCTAAAGTCATGGAGCTCACACTCATTTTGGGGAAAAAGAAACTGTTTGAAGTATTCGGTCAGATTGAAGGAAGCTGGAACTAGGGGCTTCTTCAATTCAGAGCTGACAGTTTCCTGACCTCTCCGGTGACGGGAAGATCTTCCACCCTCAGCAGGCCTTTCTCCCACGGGATAGGCAGACAGACTTCTCTTCTGGTCAGCACGCTGTGAAGGCTTCCTTTTATAGTGAAGGGAATACCGCCTGTGATAAGCCTGAGCACTTGTGTCATTCAGATATAAGATCAGTGAGGGGGGCACCAGAAGACTCATGTTAAACGGACCATCCTGTGCTGAAGGATGCTGCAGCTGGTCTTTCATGCATGTAAAATTTACAGACATGTGAATACTTCTCTTGTTGGAGGCCACTAGTGGCTGTAGGAGGGTGGTTACATCAATCTCAATCCATTTGTGCTTCTTTCTATATTCGAACTGTGAGTTAAAGGTAAATGAGTATGGAGCTCTAGAGAGAGTCTTGCTAGAAGACTTTGGCTCCTTTATCACCAGGTTGCACACACATTTAACAGCAGAGGAAAAAGAAACTGTGTCGTTGAGAGTGTATAGCAAGACTGACTTTAGTAAATGTTCAACGGCAGTAACACGATCCAGGTTAAACAGCAGGTCCACTGATGGAAGGATTCCTGAGAAGAAAAACAATCAACCAGTACTGCTTGAATACAAATCAAACATAATAGGAAGACAAGTCAAGGAATTTGTACTTTGTAACATGCTTTCTCCCTTTTCTTTCCCCTTACTTCCTCAAGCCTCAAAAAAAAAAAAAAGAAAGAAAGAAAGAAAAGAAAAAGGTGGGATGGGGGAGGATTAATATAGAAAATGAAGGTAATTGGTACCATAACTAATTCCCAGCAACCACACCTGGACATTTTATCTTCAGAAAGTCAGAACAGCTTTGGTGGTGAATTAAAGCAACAGGAAGTCATTACATTCTGAAGTTTTAGTCTTAATTTGCTCCAAACATATAGGAAGATAATAAGGAAAGTAGTAGTATCTCTTGGAGATTCTCTAGAGAGAAAACCATAATAAAAAGAAAACACTTGGCAGGCTTGTTAAGAAGTCATTCTAAACCCTAGTGAACAAAGTCAATTTAAAAAAACTTAATTCTCCAAGGTAATTAAAAAAAAAAAAAAAAAAAAAAAGAAAGAAGGAAAAGAAAAAGGTGGGATGGGGGAGGATTAATATAGAAAATGAAGGTAATTGGTACCATAACTAATTCCCAGCAACCACACCTGGACATTTTATCTTCAGAAAGTCAGAACAGCTTTGGTGGTGAATTAAAGCAACAGGAAGTCATTACATTCTGAAGTTTTAGTCTTAATTTGCTCCAAACATATAGGAAGATAATAAGGAAAGTAGTAGTATCTCTTGGAGATTCTCTAGAGAGAAAACCATAATAAAAAGAAAACACTTGGCAGGCTTGTTAAGAAGTCATTCTAAACCCTAGTGAACAAAGTCAATTTAAAAAAACTTAATTCTCCAAGGTAATTTAGAACACTTGAGACTGAAAACAAATGGAAGTTCTAAAACCCATAACAAAGCATGTTATCATGGAAGGAGGGTTTTAAACAGCCACAACTGCCCTTTTGGTTTACAATGGATATAAGTCATGAGCTACTGAATATAGTTTTTAAAGCACTGCTCCATTCACACACATAAGACACCGAGCTACTGACTCAAATTGACTGACACTTTTGCTTCTCACAGAAAGCAACAAACAAGAGAATATCCTGTTTAACAGGGCACACCAATAGCTCTAAGAAATGTTTTAGGGTCATTTCCTGACCAACAGCTTAGAAGAAAGGAAAGAGATGCTAACCTTCTCCAGTAGCACTTTCTTCAGCCTTTTTTTTTTTTTTTTGCACTGGCTGGTAAAGGGATCTGAACCCTTGACCTTAGTGTTATAACACTGCTCTAACCAGCTAAGCTAATCAGGCAGGCCTTTGCCTCAGCTTTTAAAGCCAGTGAGTCTCTTTTAGTTCTAAAATTCTGTATTAGCCCACCTTAACCATTGAGGGAATTAGGAGGAAATAAGATCAAGTACCAGTTTTGTTTCAGATATTGAGTATTATGCAAAATAAAATGCAGTTCAAGGAGCAAGGCCTAGCTCCTTTCTGTAATTGAAATGCAGCAGCTTTTATCATCTTCCCTTCACCCAGTTAACCAATCTGCACTTACACACCTGTCACCTGGTCTCCAGGAGCCTGCTTGTGCTGGGCACTAGAGGTGAAGAACCGAATAGTGTTGTAGCGGTGACTTCTATTGGATTTAGGAATCCCCTCCTTGGTAGCATATGCCCTATAGAGCTTCTTCATGTAGTGCAAAGCTCTGGAGTCTGGCTGCAGCCTAGGGGTCCCACCTTGACCATCAGACAGAACCTTGAAGAGAGGGGGAAGGAAGCCAGATCTGTCTCTCCCATCTACAGACTGCAGCAAGGACCAAGGATCAACCTCAGATTCCAACTCAGCACTAGCTGCAATCTGAGCTTGTCCCCTAAAAGCCAGAGAACCAAGGCTAATAGGAGAACACAGCCAGGTAAAGTAGAAAAACCAAAGGAAGAATTTGGTGGGAAGTGTCATGGCTTGCAAGAACTTGGAAGAAACACATTTCCCCATACCAGCCTTCTTCCTAAAAGCCAGGAAAATCCTGGCTTGGTCTCTTAAATAAATTTTAGGTGTGTGGGTGGAGTATAACATCACTTCTATAATCAGGCCTCAAGGATGCCTAGCTGAAGATAATTTTTATCATGTCTATATCAAACAGCTGGTAACACTCTATTTGGCCGATTTGTCGTCATTAGATACAGATTTCTTTGATTATTTAGCTTTCCTCTCCCTTATTCCCTGGAATTTACTTAAAACCAGCCAGGCCAGGTCCTAGTTTAACAGACTAGCTGTGCAGCTGAAAGTCTAAGAGAAATTGAGGACTGATCTTAAAATAAAACCTCTCATTTTTTTAGAAAAATTAGGATTCTCAAAATGTTCCTTAGGTGCTTGCTGACACTTCCATGGCATGTAGAAAAGCTAACTATTCATGATGATACCCAGATCTGTTGGCATGCAATTTATGTAATTGGGTTCACTCTTCCTCTCTATTCATCTACACCAACGCTCTCACTTCCAGGTGCCTAGAACAAGTAGTTATTTACTGCATTTTGATTTGGAGGGTGTAAGTCACAATTGGAATAGAAATTCCAGAGAGCAGAGAACTGTTAGGTTGCCCAGTCCTCCAGGGGTGGCTTAGTATAGAATATGTACTTGAAATATTACAATTGTATTTACAATGTGCCTAAAAGAGTAGGACATTGACTTTAACCTTGACTAAGTTTTAAATATATCTTGATGTCCTTCAGTCTGCACATACGTCTACATACTTTGGATGAAAGGTTTTGAGATGTTTGCAGGTGCTATAAAATAAGTGAGTGTTTTGTTATTAATCACTCAAATAGTGGTCCTTAACTATTGCAAGTACTTATGTTCTTGCCTTGGAGCTGAGACCAGGCTAGATATCACTTTTCAGAAAAATGAGGCAAAGGTGTTCCATGAAAAGCTGAAATGAAGGGATATACAGTGCAATCTGGAAGACTATTTGCTGGAAGAAAATCAACCCACACTCATAGAACAAGATACAAAACCAGTTTGTGCAGTGTCTAGATGGATAAAACTGAGGCATGTTTACAAAATGTTCACTGCCTGCCAGGCCTCCCTGGTCTGTGGCTAGTAAGCGATGTTACAAAACACTCCCCAACTGTTGAATGAGAGCTTAGTTCTACATTACTTGTGGCCAGCAATCTCATTAACAAAACATTTACAGACACTGCAACGAGTAGAAAAGTCAGTCAGCTGTACAGGACAGCAGCATCATTAAGCAGAATGCACTTTCGGGAAAACAGTAGCGCCTCACACGGAAGTTCCCTTGCTTTCACCCTGGGGAGTGGAAAAGTGAATTTGGTCATCGTGGTTTCTCCCCCTTCCTCCCCAGACTAAACCAACTGGGGAGGAATCTGGCTGCTGTTGAGGTGGCCTCTTTTTTCCCTCCTACCACCACTAACAGCGTTAATCAATGGCGTGACAACAATTTGAATGACTTCTGTGGCTGAATTCGAGGAAACGTTTGCATTATATCTTGGGAAGTCTACAGGCTGCCAGTGGACTGACTCTAAGGCAGAGGTTACCAAGAGAAGCCCTAGATGTGCCCCTGGTTTGGTCGCTGATGATCTGAAAATAACCGAGTCCACTTTCAGCTCCCGGACAGGGCCACACGAAATCTGGCATTCCGCAGTCGTGGGGCGGCCCCGCCTGAGCGCGGCCCCGGGTCAGCCGGCCCCTTCGTGTTCACCTCCTCGCCCCCTCGGGCATCTGGCCGCTTCCCGCCTGGGGCGCTACAGAAACGCGGGAGGCTAAGGAGAGCTGCGAGCGCCTCCGCACCGCCCCCCGGAGCCCGCTCAACCCACCCCGCGGCCCAGGCAGGCCCCCAGCCGGCCCTCGGGTCAACAGGCCAGGCCACTTCTCTCTAGGACGGGGAGCAACAGTAGCTTCCCCTGGAGACAACAGAAGAATGGTATTTCCCGGAAGTGACCTCACGGCCTCCGCGAACTGCTTCCGATCCTGCCGGAGGTGACGACCGGAGGCGGGTGGATCGGCGACCGTAGAGGGCGAGGTGACCCTGGTGCGGGAGTGGGGTCGGGTCGTGCAGTCTTGGTGGTCCCGGGGTGGGGAGGTGGGGCGTGCTCTCGGGCTGGGAAAAGATGGGTACCGGGCGGGCATTTGGGTTCGGGGGACCCCGCGCGGGCCGCAGCGCATCCCGAGACTGACCCCGCGCCTGCTCGCCTCGGTCTTGCAGGGCCGCCGCGACCATGGGCCTAGAGTTTGGGAATCTGACGCGGATGCGGCATGTGATCACCTACAGCTTGTCGCCCTTCGAGCAGCGCGCCTTCCCGCACTACTTCAGCAAGGGCATCCCCAACATGCTGCGCCGCATTCGGGCGTCCTTCTTTCGCTCGGTGCCGCGTGAGTGCCGCGGGCAGGCCGAGGGCCGGGCGCCCGGGCTCCCCATCGACTGTAGTAGTAACTGCGGCTCCCTCAGTGGGCGCTCGCCGTCGGCGGGCACTGTGTCACTTGCCGTACACACCTTTCTCATTGAATATACCTAACGGCCCTTGAGCTGGTCGTATCATTCTCCCCCTCCCACAAGGGGTCACAAAGAACTGAAATGACTGGCTTAAGGTCACTTGGGTGACTCCAGCGCCTACCGTTGAGGTCATCTTTACTCACTTATTTCCTATCAGGGATTAAATGTTTTGTGTTAAATGCGCAGCAGCTAGTGATGATAGTTGCACGACATTGTGAATATGCTAAGAATCACTGACTTGTACACTTTAAAGTGAAATTTATGTAAATTTTCATCTCAATTCACTTATAAACAGCAGGGGAGAGATGGGAAAATTTTGCTGACAAATTTTCCTGGGTGGACCTCTTCCTTTTGGTCACCTGTAAAATTGGGTGTGTAAATGTAACGTTTCTTGATCTTCTTGTTTAAAAGTGGTTTTTGGAAACAAGAGAGCGATAGGAGGGCAGAAGCTGCTTAAGTCAGAAAAGAAGACTGTTGTTAAAATTGCGAATGTTGTGTCTTATATGTGCTCACTGCTTCCTCTCACTTGTTTTTTAAAGCATTTGTAGGGTTTTATCTTGTCTACACGTGGGGGAACCAGGAGTTTGAGAAATCCAGAAGGAAGAATCCAGATGCCTATGAAAATGACAAGTGAGCAGCTCATTTGGATGACGGTTTCCTGTCTCTGAAACACACTTCTCTGGGAGAGGAGTCTGCGTTATAGGGTCTCGAAGACACAATAAACTTCTTATGGACTGCACTGTTGTGATTTTACATTTTCGTGAACAGAATCCTGCATGTGGATAAACTTCTTATGGACTGCACTGTTGTGATTTTACATTTTCGTGAACAGAATCCTGCATGTGACTGCTAATATATAAGCATGAAACTCCCCTTCTCAGCATGAGTCTAAGCAGTTTTGCTAGTCTGGGGTTGTGGGAAGGAGCAGAGCTCACCCTTTATTCTATACTCTACAAGAAAGTAGCTGCACCTGACCAGTTGTGGGTGGCATGGGCGGTGGGGACTTGTGTACAGGAGCTGTTGGTTCTTGGCCCTCTGCTCTCATAACATTTAGTTACTATATCGTTAACTACTGTGTGTTAGGTACTCTTCTTAGCCACACAAGTGAACTCTTTTAAACCTCACAAGAACCTTGAAAATATTACTACCTTCATTTTGCAGGTGAGGAAACAGGCACAGAGAGGTTAAGTAATTTTCCCAAGATTATACAGCAGTGAATGGTAAGAGTCATGCATTAAGTGTATGCTCTTAAAGCTATGCTCTACTTCCTTTCCTTCTAAGGCAGGCCTGCCCTTAGCCTGAGTCAGCTATAAAAGGAGGGGATGGGGTGGTCTCTTTGCCTCTATTGCAGGCATAAGTGAACTATGGATGTTTTTGTACTGGGGAGCCAACAATGGTTTTTAACCACATGTGGTTCATAAAGTTTAAAATATTCTGGTCTATGGAAAAAGTTTACTCCTGTTGTAAAGCCTTTGACTTATCTTTTTAGTAGAAAAGTTACCGTTTTCCCTTCTCCAGGACATGGGTATAGGCGTGGCTGGTAGTTTTATGCTTCTGGTTCCCTGCTCGGTATTCAGAAACTCTCTTTTTTAAGGACGCTTCTGGTCAGAAGCAACTTTCAGTCTGGCTGAAGCGATATCTTTCCTTCTTATTCTAAGGAATGCTGTTTCCTTTTAAGGACCAAAGTTAATTCAGATCCCGGTACAGGCCAGCCAGCAAAAACAAACAAACAAAAAAAGTTTATAGGATAAATTGCATAGGATGTGGGGGAGAAGGCCGAGTATAATAATCATGGACCCATACTCTTAATATATTTTTGAATTTTTAAGTTTTATCATTATACAATGTAAACATTTTTTGTGGCCCTTTACCAATTTCTCCCTAACTCTTCTTCCCACTCCCCCTTTCCCACCTCTGGAGGCCTCAGTTCTGTTTTCTCCTTTTGAAAGTTTAAGGGATTATTGTGATTTTTATGTCTTTCTTTTTTGTTTTGTTTTGTTTCTTTGTTTTTTAGCTCCCACTTAAGATTGAAGACATGCAATACTTCTCTTTCTGTACCTGGCTTATTTCACTTTACATAATTTTTTCTGAGTTCATCCATGTCGCTATGAATGGCAGAATTTCATTCCTTTTTATGGCAGAGTAGTATTCCATTGTGCTTACCACATTTTCCTTATCCAGTTGATGGATATTTAGGTTGGTTCCAACTCTAAGCTCTCTGAATAGAGCTGTGATAAACATTGGAGTACAGGTATTCCTTTGAAGTGATTTCCATTCGTTTGGGTATATACTCAGTAGTGGGATTGCTGGATCATATGGCAGTTCTATCTGTAATTGTTTGAGGAAACTCCATTGTGGAGGATATTGACTAAGAAGTTATCAATGAGATAGAAATAAAACATGTATTTCTCAGGACCAAAGTTCTTAGTGTAGAAGGCCAAAGCCTGTAGTTTAGAGGACCAAAGTCCTGTAGTTTAGGGGGCCAAAGCCCAACCCTTTAGGAAATCATGTAGAAATGCTAAGACTAAGAAAGACCAGAAAACATTCACAGGACTAAAGCCTTTGATGTAGGTAAGAGAATTGAAGTACAGCAAAAAGTGATTGCTCTGGGGCAGTTGCCCTTGGTGCAACTAAACCTAAATGATGGGAAAGTATGTAAGCTAAAATCTTAAAGGATATTCTGCTAGTTAGTGCTTGGGGGATGGTCCGCATTCTGCCCTAAGTTGTTTCTTTGAGTTTCTTGGGGAGTTAACCACTTCAGTGACTATCTCGTTTCTTTTTGTACATCATATCGCTTACTCCTTTTGATGGTAAATTGCTTGAACTATTTTAAGTTACACATGCTTTAATGAAGGTTGTCATGTAGTAGCCAGTTTATGTTTTCACTATGATTGATTAACCATCTGTTTTTCTTCTGTAACTTTCTTGTCTTTACAATAAAAACTGAAGTAAAAACTGACTTGGGGCTGTGCCCTGGCTCTCCTCTCTTGAAGACATTTTCCTCGGTGCAGTCTCTGGGCTTCTCATTGCTTTGAATACATGGGCTCTGAATAATCTTTTGCGTCTCCATCACTCTGCGAGAGGTGACACTCCATACTGTTTTCTATAACAGATGCATTAATTTATGGTCCCACCAACAGTGTAGAAGTGTTCCCCTTTCCCAGCATCCTTGCCAGCATTTGTTACTCTCTTTGATAATGGCCAGTCTAACTGGTGAGATGATATCTCAATGTGGTTTTGATTTGCATTTCCCTGATGCTGAGTGGTTTTGAGCATTTTTTCATGTGTCTGTTGGCCATTTGTTTATCTTCTTTTGAGAAATGCCTGTTTGGCTCCTTTGCCCATTTTTAATGGTTACTTGTTTTCTTACGATTAAATTATTTGATTTCCTTGTATATTCTGGATATTAATCCCTTGTCAGGTATACTTTGCAAATATTTTCTCCCATTCTGTAGGCTGTCTTCGCTGTTAACTTTCTTTTGCTGTGCAGAATCTCTTCAGTTTGATATAATTCCATTTGTTTATTTTTTTTGTTGCCTGTGCTTTTGGGGTCTTGTTCATAAAGTCTTTGCCCAGACCTAATTCCTGAAGTGTTTCCCCTATGTTTTCTTTTAGTAGTTTTATATATTTTAGGTCTTATATGTAAGTCTTTAATACATTTTGAGTTATTTTGGTATATGGCGAGAGGTACAGGTCTAGTTTCATCCTTCTACATATGGATGTCCAGTTTTCCCAGCACTAGTTATTGAAGAGGCAGTCTTTTCCCGATTATATGCTCCTATTTCCCTTGTCAAATATCAGTTGGCTGTAAGTATATGGGTTGATTTCTGGGTTCTCTATTCGTTCCATTGGTTTGAGTATCTTTTTATGCCAGTTCCATGCTGTTTGGGTTACTATCTATAGCTTTGTAGTATAATTTGAAGTCAGGTAGTGCAATGCCTCTGGCCTTATTTTTTTGTTGTTCAGGATTGCTTTGGCTATTTAGAGGCTTTTGTTGTTCCATATGAATTTGGGATTGTATTTTCTATTTCTTTGAAGAGTGTCATTGGTATTTTGATGGGGATTGTGTTGAATCTGTAGATTGCTTTGGGTAGTATGGTCATTTTCACAATGTTAATTCTTCCAATCCAAGAGTATGGAATGTCTTTCCGTCTTTGTGTGTACTCTTTTCTCTCAACAGTGATTTGTATTTCTCATTGTAGAGATCTTTCACCTCTTTGGTTAACTTATTCTGAGGTGTTTTATTTTTATGGTGACTGTTGTAAATGCACTTGCTTTTCATTATTGGAGTTCATTATTGGAGTATAAAAATGCTACTGATTTTGGTGTGTTGTTTTTGTATCCTACAACTTTATTGAAATTGCTTATCAGTTCTAAGAGGTTTTTTTGGTAGAGTTTTTAGGTTTTTCTATATATAGGATCATGTCATCTGCAAACAGGGAGAGTTTGACTTTGTCTTTTCTAATGTGGATGCCCTTTATTTTTTTCTCTTCCCTGATTGCTCTGGCTAGTACTTCTAATATGTTAAATAGTAGTGTTAAGAGTGGGCATCCTTGTTTTGTTCCTGTTCTTAAGATCATTCAGAATGATATTGGCAGTGGTTTTGTTGTATATGGCTTTTATTGTGTTGAGATACTTTTCTTCTATACCTAATTTGCTGAGAGCCTTTATCATGAAGAGATGTTGAATTTTGTCAAATGCTTTTTCTGTGCTGTTGAGATAATCATATGATTTCTGTCCTTGATTTTGTAGATGTGGTATATCCTGTTTATTGACTTGCATATGTTGAACCATCCTTACCTCCCTGGGATGAATCACACTTGATCATGGTGTATAATTTTTTTGATGTGTTGGTGTATTCTGATTGCTAATATTTTATTGAGGATTTTTGTGTCTATGTTCATGAGAGATACTAGCTTTAGTTTTCTTTTTTGTTGTATCTTTTCTGGTTTTGGTATCAGGGTGATGCTGGTGTCATAAAATGAATTTAGGAGAAACACTTGATCATGGTGTATAATTTTTTTGATGTGTTGGTGTATTCTGATTGCTAATATTTTATTGAGGATTTTTGTGTCTATGTTCATGAGAGATACTAGCTTTAGTTTTCTTTTTTGTTGTATCTTTTCTGGTTTTGGTATCAGGGTGATGCTGGTGTCATAAAATGAATTTAGGAGAATGGCCTCTGTTTCAATTTTTTGGAATAGTTTGAGGAGAATTGGTATTAATTCTTCTTTAAAATTTCGCAAAACTCAGCAGTAAAGCCATCTGATCCTAAGCTTTTCTTTATTGGGAGACTGCTGATTACTGCTTAAATCTCATTGCTTGTTCAGGTTTTTTATTTCTTCTTGGTTCAGTCTTGGTAGTTTGTATGTGTTCAGCAATTTCTTTCCATCTACTATTTTTTTCTTTCTTTCCATCTACTACTTTTGGGATTGGATTGTTCTTATTTTTCTAGTTCTTTGAGATGTAATGTTAGGTTGTTTATTTGAAGTTTTTCTACTGATGTAAGCATTTATTGCAATAAAGATCCCTCTTAGTACTGCTTTTGTAGTATCCCACAAGGTTTGGCATGATGTATCTTTAGTTTTGTTAGTTTCAAGACATTTTTTGATTTCCTGTTTAACTTCTTGGACCCATAGGTCATTCAGGAGCCTGTTGTTTAATTTCCATGTGTTTGTATAGTTTTCAGAGTTCCACTTGTTTATTAATTTCCAGTTTTAAACCATTGTGGTCTGAAAAGATACTTGAAATAATTTTGATTTTTTTACATCTGCTAAGACTTGATTTTTGACCTAATGTGGTCTATCCTGGTGAACGTTCCATGTGCTGATGAGAAGAATATATATTCTGTGGTTGTTGGATGAAATGTTCAGTAGATATCTGCCAGGTCCAATTGGTCTAAAGTGTGGTTTAAATCCTGAGTTTATCTGTTGATTTGTTGCTTGGATGATCTGTCCAGTGCCAGGAGAGGGTTTTTCAGTTCCCTTATTATTATCATATTGGTGTCTATCTATTTCATTAGGCCTAATAGTGTTTGCTTTATATATCTGGGTGCTCTGGTGTTGGTTGCATATATATTTATGACTGTTATGTCTTCTAGCTGGATAGATCCCTTTATCATTATATAGTGGCCTTCTCAGTTTCTTTTTACTGTTTTTGGTTTAAAATCTACTTTATCCAATATAAGAATGTCTATTCCTGCTCATTTTTGGTTTTCATTTGTGTGGTATATCTTTTTCCATGTCTTCACTATTAGTCTGTGTGTGTCTTTAAAGGTGAGATGAGTCTCCTGAAGACATCATATAGTTGGGTCTAACTTTTTAATTCAGTCGGTCTGTGTCTTTTGAGAGGGGAGTTTAAACAATTTACATTTAGGGCTTTTATTGGAAAGTACTGTCTCACTCCTGGCATTTTATCAATTTTCATTTGGATGTTTTAAATATCTTTTATTCTTTTCTTATGGAATATACTAAAAAGCATATGTACTTCACAAGGAATGGTTTTCCAAAGTCTTGCAGTTTCAAATATTGACCTTGCAAGGACAGGAAATTTTCCTCAGGCTATAAGTCTCTGGTGTGAGATAAAGATTTGTGGCACAGCAAGGTTGCTAGCTCAAGGACAGACTAGTTACTGATTGTTATGTAAAGATACTGAGAAATTGCTGTAAGAAGGAATGTGTGCTAAGATCAAGCTTTTGTTGATAGCCTTACTGGAATGTCATCTGGCTTGTTTCACTGAAAGTTACCAGCCTATATTGTGAAACTATAACCCCACCTATGTCTCTTCCTCTAACTTCCTGGTCTGAAAAATAAATGCAGGAAGAGAACCCCAATTCGGGGTTAATTTCCCAGGGAAGGGTTGCCTCTCGCTGGAGGGTCCCAGGGAAGTTAACCACTTTGGGCCTCTCTCTACTCAGAAGAGATGGGCTTTGAGTAATCCTTTGCATCTTCATCACCCAGGGGAAGTGGGGTGACAAACCTGTGGGGGGCAAAGCAACACAAAGCAACATTTTCATACCCTTGTATTGTTTGTCTTTGATGTTTATCAGTTTTTTGAGGTGGTAAGATTTACTTTTGTTCTCTTTCTCACTTGCATTTTTGTTCTACCAGTGGGTTTTGTTCTTATTTGTGTATTTGTGGTAGTGATTATCATTTTTTGGATTCCAGATGCAGGACTCCCTTGAGGATTTCTTGCAAGGTCAGTTTGTGGTGATGAACCCCATAGTTTTTGTTTGTTTAGAAAATACACTATTTCTCCCTCATTTCTGATGGGTAGCCTTGGTGGGTATAGTATTCTTGGCTGGCAATTTTTTTCTTTTAGTATTTTGAATATATCATCCCATTCTCTTCTGGCCTGTGTAGTTTCTGTTGAGAAGTCTGCTGTTAGTGTGATAGGGGCTCTCTTATAGGTGACTTGATGCTTTTGTCTTGCTGTTTTTAGGATTCTCTCTTTGTCTTTGAGCTTTTCCAGTTTGAAGAAGATGTATGTTGAAGAGGATCTTTTTGGAATGAATCTGTTTGGGGATCTTTGAGCCTCCTAGATCTGAAGGTCGTGTCTCTCCTTATACCTGGGAAGTTTTCTGTTATTATTTCATTGAATAGGTTTACAATGTCTTTTCCTTTTCCTTCTCCTTCTGTAACACCCATAATTTGAATGTGCATTTTTTTTTTTCCTTTTTTTTGTCTTTCTTCGTGACCGGCAACGGATTGCAACCCTCAGTGTTGCGCCCGTACCGGACTGGGACCGGCAACGGGATCGCAACCCTCGGTGTTGCGCCCGTACCTCGCTCAGCCAGTGAGCGGCCAGTCTGTATGTGGGATCTGAACCCTCGGCGGGAGCCCCACTGCGCTCCCAAGCGGCGCACTGTAGCAGTGCGCCACCGGGCTGGCCCTTGAATGTGCATTTAAGGCTGTCTGCTAGCTCTCTTAGATTTTCTTCTTTGTTTTTTTTTAATTCTTTTCTTTTTTTTTTTTTTTTTTTGTCCACCTGGGTTATTTTGAAAAGACTATCTTTGAGATTAGATATTCTTTCTTCTGCTTGCTCTAGCTTGGTGCTTAAGTTCTCAGTTGTTTTTTATTTTGTTGAATGAATCTTTCAGTTCCATGAATTCTACATTCTTTATTAAGGTATTAATCTCTTTCTAAATTTCCTCCTGCATATCCTGGATTTTTTTCTTGTTTCATTATGTTATTTAACTGAGTCTTCTTGTAGCTCATTGAGTTTCCTTAGGATTGTTGCTCGGAATTCCTTTTCAGTCATTTTAAGGGTTCCCTGCTCTACAGGATCTAGTATTTGAGAATTACTGTATTCTTTTGGTGTTGCCATATTTTCTTATTTTCATATTTCTAGTATCTCTATGTTGATGTCTGATCATCTGGTAGAGCAGTTGCTTCTTCTATGTGGGCTTTGAGGAGAGACACTTCCTCTTCTTTTTCTGATCTCTGCTGGTGCCTCCTTGTGTCAATGCAGTTGAGTGGGTGGCAGGCTACCTGCACAGTGGCTATGGCTGCTACTGTGGCAGTGAGCTGTCCTTGTGGCAGCAGTGACAGTAGTTGTGGTGTACCACCCATGGGAAGTGCTGTTTTCTGCATGTTCCTGCCTTCTGCCAGGCAGCGGGTGCTGCCTACAGCTGCCTAGGACCTGTATGTGCTCCTGCCTTCTTCTGGACAGTGGGGCTTGCCTGTGGCTCCTGCCAAGGACCCCATGCATGCTCCTGCCTTCTGCTGGGTGGTGGGGGCTGCCTGCATCTTCTCCATGTTCTTAAACTGTCATTATGTTATTGTGTGATACGGGCAAGAAACCTGCATTAAGTTCCTCACCCATAAAATAGAAATGTTAATATGAAGTCTTTGGGTTGTGATGATGAGATGAATGATATGTGTCTGCCAAGGTGGAACAGGATTAACAGAGGGCAGCTATCTGAGGAAAACTCTCCCGCCTCCATCTGCCAACATTGTCCAATTTTCCTCTTTGGCTGTCTGTCCAGATTTATTCCCAGGTCTTGCAACATATTTGTGTCATAGACTCATTTGAGAATCTGATGAAAACCATGGACCTGAAAAAGGTGCATGCACCATCCTTACTTTTAATGCACAGTTTTGAAAGGCTCACAAGCCAGCGGAGGACCACTGCCTTGACAGGCTGTGATGTCTTTCTTATACTCTCTTTTTTGACACAAGTAAATCCTTACTCGTGGTCTTTTTCTGTCTGATTATTTTCCCAAGCTCACTAGGGTAGATAGCTGCCCTCTCTCATCTTCCTGGCTTTGTTTTACCCTTAAAGTATTTCTCCCTGGTTCTTGACTTCTTTGGAGATAGCAGTTCAAAAGAACACCCTTTCGGGGCCGGCCCGGTGGCACACTGCTACAGTGTGCCGCTTGGGAAGTGTGGCGGCGCTCCCGCCAAGGGTTCAGATCCCACATACAGACCGGCCGCTCACTGGCTGAGCGAGGAGCGGGGGCAACACCGAGGGTTGCAATCCCGTTGCTGGTCCCGGTCCGGTACGGGCGCGACACTGAGGGTTGCGATCCGTTGCCGGTCACGAAAAAAAAAGACAAAAAACAAACAAACAAACAAACAAAAAAAAAGAACACCCTTTCTCACCCCAGACCAGGCATTGAGCCTGTTGGTCTGAACCTTTTTTATCCCAGGAGTGTTATACTGAGATGACTGTTGTAAGCCCTTAAGTGTGTTGAGCTTCTGCTTTAGCTAAAGTTGTTAAAGGCTACTTTATAAGGCTGTCTCTCATTAAGGGGCATCCCTCTCTAAGCTTGCCTGTGTGGCAGGGGTGCTTTTTTTTTCTGTGGCTGGCCGGTATGAGAATCTGAACCCTGGACCTTGGTGTTATCAGCACCACGCTCTAACCATGTGAACTGACCTGTCAACCCTGCAGTGGGTGTATGCAATGTGGTGAGTTGTCACAGCTCAGTACTCAGGTATATGATCTGGAATCTGGGATCATTTTAGGGGCCATTCGATTTGTACAAATCCACAAAGGAGAACTTGAGTAAAGCCTTTTTTTTTTTATTGTTTTGTTGAAATGTTTAATTCAAATCTTAGTGTACTAGTTTTCTAAAGGAAGAAAGACAGCTGCTGTGGTCCTCAAAGCCTACACCTGGGTGTGGCTCCTTTACCTGCTGCCATGTCACAAACATTTGCTCCATTTAACCCTTCTTTTCCAAATGCTCCTCCTCCCACAAGGGCTTTTATATATGGGCTGCAGAGTCTGGTGAAGGGAGCTCACTTCAGTATGCTAACATACATTCAGTTTGTCCCCAAGATGCAGGCCTCCCTAGTGTACAACCAGAAATCTGTGCCAGTTCTAGCCAGCAAAAAAGCAAATACATTTTTGATCCTTTGTTGAAATTTTATGTGGAAAGGTTTTTGCATTTCAGAGTCTTTCATCTTTTATTATAGGCACCTCCTGCTCAGATAGCAAAAAGTTTCCAATTACTGCCAATTCCTAATGATCTCCTTTCCATCTGGAATGTGTTTTCAAATAGCTGCTCATGTAACTACACCCTCTCCCATTACATCCTAGGAACCTAGCTTAGGAGTAGAAAATCCCTGGAGTTATATCCAGAGTTACCAACCTCTTAGCTATCAAACCTGCTTTAGTCTGTCTTGCAAATCTTTTGAACCCCCAAATGTCAGTGCCTGAGTGTCCTGGGATCTACTCCCATCTCACTGACATAACAGGAGACTAAAGCCCAAAGAGGGGAAGGGGTGGCCTGTGGTCAGTTGCACTACATAGACCCCAGGGTCCTGCATCCCAGCCAAGAATTCCTTCTCCTTATGGCTGAAATTGTTAAAGGCTACTGGAGGAAGGAGCATGTAGTTATATGTTTATTTATTCAGCAAAATACTTAATTGTAGAGAGCCCATGAGTTTTTTGTTTTTGTTCTTTTTTTTTTTTTAAATTTCAGGACCAGGCCTTAACAGTTCAAGGGGTATGGGATGGCTGTGGACAACTGCTGTCAGTTCATCTAAGTGTGGTCTGGATACTGCTTTGCTTCTAAAAGTTTGATTTTTACTCCATACTTAATTAAAAAACAAAAAACAAACAAACAAAAAAAGCTAGAATTCATGTAGACATATGTTGAAATGCTTTCCCTAACAGTGGTTCCTTCCGCAGACAATAACTAATGGATCTTTTTTGGGAGGTTGTAGGAGGAGTGCCATACAAGATGGAGGGTTGAACCACAAAGGCTTCTGCAGTGTTATCACACCCAAGAGGATGAATGGTCCTTTTTTCCCTACACACAAGGGACCCAGGGCTTCATGCTCTTTCTTGGACTATGGTATTGGTTTTACAAATTAACACAAAAGTCTACTTTGATTTTGCTTGGAGTAGAGAAAGACAGAAATGGAGGATTAGAACAAGTACCCATCTTTTGGATGAGCAGTTTCCAAATCCCAGTTGGTGTGTCACTGCAGGCTGGTTACAGGGAGGCTGGCAATGAGTCCACAGACATGAGTGGCTCTAGGACATCACGTTGTTCAGTCTTTTGCTTACCTAATCAGATCTGTGTTCTTACCCAATGTTCACTAGGTCACCACACAGCCTCTCCCCCACCCCACCCAAGTTCCAGTATCCAAGCTCAGAGGTAAAGGGAGGGAGCAGCTAACTAGGATCCACCTTACAGGATTGGTTAGTCGGGTTTGGTATGTAGGTCTGCTTCTCAATGTCTCTAAAGTATAAGCAGTGGTATCCCCATCCAGCCTACCTCCATGGTCCTAAGGGTAATGGAACCAGGACAGATAGATCTGTGGAGTCACATTCCACCCAATCCCAGTGCTGAGGTCTATCATACCACTCTCTTCCCCCTTGGCAAGAAGCACACTCTATTTGCCTAGCAGCAGGATTGGTGACCATCCTGTTCTACCTTCAGCTGTGCTGCATCTCCTTATTTCCTTGGGGGTAAGGGAAGCAGCAGGCTGTTACCTAAACATCCAGCCTGTGAAAATGAGAAGGTTCTTGGGAAGAGGTACCACCCAAGTTTTTGGTGAGAAACCCGGCAGATTAAGAAAATTTTGTTGCATTTGTCCTCGCTTATCCTTCCAGGTCATAGGAATATCTAAAGTCCTATTAATCTCCTTACTCAGAGTTCACACCTTTCCCGCCAAACTTATTAAAATGCCCATTTCATTTAATTAGTACCCATAACTACTCATGGTTTAGACACATGTTCTCTCTTGGCCTAGGAAGCTGCAGTAATTCCTACTTGACCTGATGAATGTTTCTGGCTTTGGGGAGATCTGAGGCCTATGCCTGCTGCCCTGTGGCCATAGTCTACTATTGGGAAGAAAGTACATAATTCAAGGCTTGCAATGTTGTCACTACACAAAATCTCCCACTAATTTAGGAGATCCTGCTACCCCCTCATTCACATGTTTTTAAAAACAAGACAAAACCAAAACCAACCTATAATCATTCATTCAATTCCCTCATGATTCAAGTAAGTCCCACATCGGTCCTGACTGCCCTCCTGAAAGAGAAAAGGCCAGGCAGTTTTCCACAGATGGGTCTTCATTCTACTATGACAATAAATCAGTACGGATAATTAAGGTGGTAGTCCATCTATGCACATGGAGGATTTGAGGCACTGTACACCATGTTTGTTGAAGCAACCTCCCATAGAAGGGAGATAAGGGCCTTATCCAATACCTGTTCATGTAGATCAGTGCTTCTTTCCTAGACAAGGCTGAAGGGGTCAACATTATTTCTGAAGATTTCATTATTAGAATTCTATTTTGATTCTAGTGATCTCTCTGAGCTATTTTGGAATAGAAATATGACCAGGTCCCTGGCCTGTCTCAATGGCTTCACATGGCTTTCAAAGGGAAGGAGGGACAGGGCTGACTTGGTAAAATGGGTGAAAGGATCCAGGCCAGCCACACCATCATTCAAAGTCCAGATGAGGGATCAGTAAATACAACATGCCTGAAAGGCAGCC
Source organism: Galeopterus variegatus (assembly GCF_000696425.1). Taxonomy (NCBI): domain Eukaryota; kingdom Metazoa; phylum Chordata; class Mammalia; order Dermoptera; family Cynocephalidae; genus Galeopterus; species Galeopterus variegatus. The sequence continues at coordinate 127,835 of NW_007726819.1, read as the reverse complement.
TTTGAGCACATTCCTCTGGTAGACATTAACTTATTAAATCAATCCGGATTACAAATATAAACTTTGCCCCCATCTTACCTGCAACTATGAAAGAGGCAGATGTCAGTCTATAAAAGTGAGAACTGCCCTTGGCTTTCAGGCTTCAACATCCTCCATCAGGATGTGGCACCTCAAACTCTTTGCAGTGCTCATGATCTGCCTGCTGCTGTTGGCCGAGGTAAGGAAGGCAGGCTATGCGTGTTCATGTGTGGAGATGGTCATGGTGGTGGAATTGTGAGTGGAACTTGAGAGCCACTCAGTCCTGAGAAATGGTTCCTCTATTTTGAGTCTATAGCATTCAGGGAATGATCATTCTTCCAAGGTGTGCAGTAGGATGTTAACTGTTTCATATCTGAGGTGAATTTGTCTTTGCCCTACAGCTAGATGGCTCCCCAACACCAGAACTCAGTTCAGCAAAGAGAAGGCCACGGAGAATGACCCCATTTTGGAGAGGGGTTTCCCTCAGGCCCATTGGAGCCTCCTGCCGGGACAATTCTGAGTGTATCACAAGGCTATGCAGGTACTCCACAAATTTGGGACCAGGGCTGGGCCAGACAGCCCTAGGAAGTCGGGCAGAGATCAGGAAACACACAGACCTAACAATAAAGCTGGGAGGGATGAGTTCCTGGGCTGAGGCTGGGAGCTCCATGGAGGAGAAACCCTCAAGAGTTAAGAACCAAGAACAGGTCTACAGGGTACATGAGAGTGATGCCTTCCCTTTCTTCAGTTTCCTGAGACTGAATAGATCAAGCAAAGAGGAAGATGCAGCAGAGGTGGCCCTTGTCACTCTTAGACCCAGATTCTTAAAAACCACCTTCTCTTTCCCTCTAGAAAAAGACGCTGTTCCCTAAGTGTGGCCCAGGAATGACGTACATACCAGGGGAAGAAAGAACAGCGGTCACCTCCAACAATGCTCCGTTCTATGGAATATTGACTAACTGCATTTTGGCTGGAGACACATAAGTGAAGCAATCTTAAGTTTTTAATATTTAAAGACAGATGTATGCTTTAAACTGGTCTCCATTTCTTCTTAGAATGTTATTTGGATAAGCATAACTAAACGTCAATTTAGAGTTTATTTTTCTATGGATACTATTAAATGTCTTGAATTGAAATTTTGACAGTCTGGAATTCAAGCTCTTGAGGACTTACTTTGTATGCTATAGGAAAAAACAGCATTGCCTAATAGTTGTGTTAACTTCTCAATCTGGAAAGTGTGGTAAGAGTCAACACTTTATCAAGAATCTTTAAAGAACAGTATGGCAGATTAAAGGCAAAAGTTTAGCAATAGCTATGTAATCAATCTTGGCAGGTTCATAAGTTGTGGCCCTGGATCCTCACCCCTCACTCCATGTAAAGAACTCTGCAGTGACGTGTCAGAGATGGGCAAGGTTGGCAGTAGCCACCTGAAAACGCACCCAAATTTGTCTTTGACTGTCTGAACATAGGGCAGAACTGGAAGAAAAATCTAGTTTAATAAAACAACAAAAACGTAAGCCACCAAGAATACCAAAAAGGATTTGAGATTTCTGTTGAGACAGGGCAAATTATGATCTATGCTCAAGGATCCATGGCCAGCAAATTCAGAATTTTCATAATCAGAAAATGAGATGTGGGCTGGTGGGACTAGACTTTTAAGGAAGAGTAGTACTGGTCCCTAAAATACAAAAGAGGAATTGCACGAAAAGGGCAAAGTAAGAGTTGAAGAAGTATAAAGAGCACAGTGTTTATAAACTTTAATACAGAAAATCTATTTGATATTTATTAAACTTAGTTTCTCCAGCTATGGTTTGGCATTATACAAAGCATCTTAATGACACAGTAGAGTTAAAAAGATCTTTACAAATTGAAATGTGATACCCTTGTCTCCAAATATTTTAATTGCCATAAATTTGTTTAAAAATACACATTAAACGCATGTTTGACACTCTAAACTTTCTATAATCTCAATACCACAAAATACATATAATATACTATACAGATGTGGAAAAATCTAGTTAGTATATAATACTTTGCTCACCATTAACAGCTTTATTATGTGAAATGCACATACTGACTTAGAAATCCTAGCTTTTGAGCCCCAAAGTACCTCTGAAATTTTAAGGTATTGCAACAAATCAAAATCACAGTATATAATCAAAATTTTGGTTGAAAATGTCAGATGCCTAAATATTCTGGATAAAAGAAATGTAAAACAAAGATTTGGATCATGTACAAAACGAAGGCATCCTATCAGTCACTGACAGTACCTTTCTGCAGAATCAACAGGCATGTTAAGTTTATCAGTGGCGTTACCTCCCCTCCAAAACCCTCCCCAAATATCAAACCATTATTTACCAAATAACCTTAATTTCAAATAAGATAAAAGGATTTTCAATAAATATATAAGCATTTCCATCCTCCATATACAAAATTTCTTAAAACCATTCAAAACGGAGGCTAGATAGAAATTTTCACAACTGTGCTTACCAACCCCACATCCGGCCCTGAAGGTGCCTTTTCAGGCACTGCCAATTGGGCCAGCCCTGTTGGTGAGCTCCCGTTCCCCCAATCCCAGTACTGCTGATGCTCATGTCAATGATATGACAGGTGTGCACACAAAGTTGTAAAATGGGGACACTTTTTGTACAGCAACAACAAACTCAACAGGATGGATAATCATGGCATTGTTTTGAAAGGCAGCATTTCCAAATAGATATTTTCTAGGTATAAAATTCCAATGGTTAAAAGCCGAAAAGAAACCTCACATGGAAGCAGTAAGAGGTCAAGACTGAATGTTACTGGAGTTTCTGGGTGGGAGCTTTTCTGTGCTCATTTAGAGAGCTTCATTTGTTTTTGTTTTAAGAACGGCAGTTTATGTTTAGCTGAGCAGTGGTAGCAAGGAGAGGTCAATGCCGACATTCCTGAAGGTCAACTTCTTTACCTGAAGACCACCTAGGCTGCCATTTTAGGATGCTTAAATATCTATATGACTTAGTTGACTTAACCCAAATACCATATTCTGTGACCAAATTCCATTAAAAGAAGAGACTTAGCTATTATTTCCATTCTCTTTTCTGGATACAGCAAGTTCTTTTTAATTAACCATAGTGTTCATGTGACTAGAACCTCAGTAAGATTAGCATCCACTTTATCAACTATTAATAATTTACTTCCTATCACTTGCTAGCTTGGTTTTAGGGTCTAGAGGTCTAGACTGAATTTCTCCATTAGTGAGTATGTGAAAGATATGCTCACAAACATCACTAATTTGGCCTCTTTTCACTACCTATTCCAAGCCATTCAAAAATGATCTCTTGATTTTACTGAATAGCACCTTAGAGGTGCAATATTATTATTGGAAAAATCTGCCTCTCCAACACATTGATGCATGAAGTTGAAATGAAATCCGTGTTCCACCTAATTAGGGAATATGAGTTATAGAAGTCTATATGGGTTAGAAATACTCTGGCTCCCCCAGTTACTTAGGTTTTTTTTTTTTTTTTCTCTAAACATCATCACAATCTGCCTACAACAGGTATCCCCAGTAGATGTTTCTGGGACCCAGACACAAACTCCTATAAACCAAAACACATAATGAGGCCATTTTGTTCAATTAGCAACTGGAAAATTAAAATCCTTCCCACCCTGCAAGAGCCCTATTACACTACAGAAGGGCTCAAATATATTTTAAAAGTTAATTTACTACAAATCATAGTAATTAAGCTTTAACAATCTAAAGGAATACACATTGCACTCTTGAACATTAATATTCAAGGTGTCAACAAGAAAGTGTCTTAGATCAATTTAATAAATAATGTGGAAATAGTTACACTAAGCTAAAATACTAAACACACACATTTTTTGACAAACTAATTTCATGTTTTCATACATACATACATACATATATATATAAAGTGTGTATGTGTACATAATTTTAAGATCCAAAGTTGCATACCCTCACACCTGGAAGAGTGCACAGTGTGCTCCTCCTCCTCTATACAACTAGGCATTGCTGATTGGAACGATCACTGGCTGCTCTGAAACTCCACAGAATACTGGCCTCCAGAGCCAGAACTTACATTTACAACAAATGCCTTTTGTAGGCTCTTCACAATGCAAGCTCATTCATTAGAATTTAATGTACCAAAGTTTCTGTCATTAAATACAAGATGATGCTGTCTGATCTAGCTGATTAAACCTTTAAGGAAAAGAAATGAATTTAAAAAATGAAACAAAAAACAAAAAACAGTGAATCTAATAAAGCCACAAGTGTGCCATTCAAAGTGCAGCCCAGATGCCTATGGATCCACCAGTGCAGGAGCTCCCCAGAAACACAGGTGTGTATGGGCACGTGCATATATTACTCTAAATTGCTTTTACATTGGAGAATTAAATCAGTGGTGATCAACCTTCTCCACACTATAGCAGCTATAGCTGTAAATTTATCTGAAGTATTCACTGCTTATAAAGTCATTTCCTGGCTACTTGCCCAGAAAACGGTGGCACCAAGGCAAGGAAGCAGATGCTCTCCAGCCAGACTGGAGCCTAGGCTGAGCTGTGGAAGGCTGAATCATCTGGAGGGGAGTGCTCTCCCCAGCCCAGCGCAGCCAAGCCCAAACAACACTACTGTGATAACTTCATCCACTACAATTGGTTTGTTGGTTGCCGTAAGGAGTTCAGTGGTGTAGGCTGCTGCCTCCTGGCATACAAGTTTGGTTGTAAAGAGCAGTCAACAGAATAACTGTTAAAATAGTTTCTATTTCTATAATTAATTATATATTAAATACAAGTTTCAAACTAAGTAAGTTTTTAGCCATTTGTCAAATTCAGTTTTAAATGGTTAGAAACACTGAGTACACCTACTGAGGAGGGAGGAATGGTCACCAAGTGAAGGAGTCCTAAATATGTGCTGGAGCAGATGATGACACAGACAGAACATCTGAGAAGGCAGACACAAGAGAGGGAGTGGTATTTCCGCACTCTATGACATTGAAAATTCAGTTATTTAGGATAGGATTTTGATCCACTGCCCATTACCACCTTGTGGAAAAAACCCTCCACAATGAAAAGCTTGAAAAATTCATTTTCCAAGAATTAACAGTTTTAAAGAGAAAATATCTCAGAGCAGCACCATAAATCATGCAGGAAACTCTGCTTTAACAAAATATCTGTGTGACCCCAGAAACACTCCTGCTGCCTTTCTGGACACACAAGAGACTAGAACACACTCAAACTTAGAGGTGCCCCACTGGCTGTTGTTGCTGAAAGTTTAAAAGCCCAGAGGATACTTTTCCATTTCTAAGACATCACTGCAAATTAAGGAATCGGAGTCAGAGAAATCAGAGAAGGACAGGACACACATGTACTTGATTAACAACAATTTCTTACTAAATAACTATAATGATCACTGAGAAGCTGTCCTTTTAAGGAAAACTGTTCCTAGAACACACTAAGATTAAATTAGAAAGATATCAGAAGCAATTTCTCCAAGGGAAAAAATTAAATTCAACACAATTTATAGATCTTAAATTTCAATGACATGTGAAAACAAGGTACAAAACAGTTAAGAAGCTTTATAAATATGAAGCCATAGGACAATGAAAGTTCACTAGCTTCAGAAATAATTGTAAAAGAGACTCAAACACAGAGGATTCACTGCACCATTGGACTTGGAGATTTTCTATCTCTTCTTTCCCCTTTCCCATCTCTTCTTTCCCCTTTCCCATTTCAAGTTTAGCAATCATCTACAAAAAGTAGGGCAATCTTTTTTTCTGATTGAATGGATTCACTTCTGGAATGGGGAAAAGGATAAACTATTTTTCAAAGCAGCATTACCCAATTGGTTAAATTAAGTTATGTACCAAAGCATTAGCTTTTCTGAAAGAATTAATCTTTATGTTACCCTAAAGGACGATTTAAAAGAAAAGAGAATTTGACATTATTACTGTAGAAGACCAACCATGAATGGACGATCGGTCCTAGTGTAAAACTTCATCTGTAAACAATCCAGAGTCTTCATTTAAAGGTAAGATTTAAGGCACACCAGACATGATAGGGGCACTAAAAACAAAGTATAGAGGGTACATTTCTCACCTTTGACTCCTATATGCACCTTGTAGGGAAAGGTACTTTGATATACAACTCTTACAGAGCTGGCTTCTTAAGCTCTACCCTGGCTCTCCTCCCCTTCCCAAGAGAGCTCACATTGAACCAAGTTAGGTACTTTTCTAGTGTCAATTTCCTGATCCCATCAGAAACATACATCATTGATGAGGGCCTTCATAATACAAAGGGAGTAAATACAAGACAGGTTTAAAAAGGAGAAATTCACCATCTCTACATCAGGCATTAGAACTGTCAGTTGTATAGCAAAAGCACACACTCCAAAGCTCCAGCCCATTTCTACATCAGTCACTGCATGCTCGTATTAGAGCATCATAATCTAGTACGAGGAAAAAAAATCTGAGAAGAGATTTTAACCTTCGGACACTATGAACTAAAGAAACATAGGCAGCAACTCTCAGGAATTATATCATCCTTTTTACAACAGTAACTTATTCTGTTTCAATCAAGTGTCAGATGATTACCAACAAAAAGGAACACATGGTTTTAATAAAATCCATAAAGTTCAAGATTGTCTATGAAACCCTTCAACAAGATATGCTTCTCCTATAAAGTTTGCCTGCCCTCTTTCGTAATGCATTAAATGCAAGTTATAGTCACCTTGTGATTGCTATAGTGTTATTAACACATTCACAGTTTTTGAAATAATGCATACCAAATTAGACATATTTCGAAATATTTTACATCCACGTAGAATGCCATCTTCTCATACTTTAAGTAGTTTTTCATGTGTAGAAGAATATCCTTAATACTAATCATAAATTCTACAATAATAAAATTGTAGTTAAGATGTGAAATATCAGGTAGTAGGTGTAGAAAGAATATGTCCATATTTTAGATGAACCAATTCTTACTCTTAGAAGAGCTACCACAAAAAAGACATTATAGGTAACAAAGCTCCCAAAGTATATAAATATATATACCTACATCAAATTTATGTTAAATATTCAACAGAGTAAATTTGTAGGCAGAAATAACTAAATTTTAAACTAGCCCAATCTGGGAACTTAAAAAAATTAAAATAAATAGAACTACAATTGATTAGTTAAAAATTGCAACTGGAATTTCAATCTTAAGATAGATCACTGACACCATCTTATCAATGTGCTGCAGATCTAAAAGCATTTAAATAATTTTTCATGTTGGGAATATTGAAGGGGTCAATTGACATGAAGGCTTTGGGTTATAAAAAACAACAACACGTGAACAAAGGAGAAAAACCGTTCCTCATTCTTAGTGTCTTCTAGGTGATGTGTTATGGCAGTTTTCCTTTGTGATGTGACACAGTGTTGTGGAAAAAATCAGAGGCAACGAGAATGTGTTCAGTTCAAGATATCAACTTGGCATCCTGGCGAAGCCAGTGCAGTCCCTGCCGGGTATAACGAACTAGATCTGTCATGATGCTTGCATTAAAGATGAGAGGGCCCATTACTTTATCCAGTTCAGCGAAGAATTCTAGAAAACCAAAAACATTCATTAAATGATGCATACTCTTTTGAATCAATCCTTTAAAATTTTGAGTCTAGACTGTAAAATAGCATTTACGTGGAGTCAAAAAACACTCCCTCACACACTAAAATAATTGCTGCCCATGCTTTAGAACAAATCATCCCATAGTCTCTCAAGTTATATTTGTTCCCTAAATTGTGCAGCATTTAAAACAGAATGTATGGTCAGGAATTAAGTGTTAATACATACAAGCAAAATTCCACTAATGGAAATTATAAATTATTATGCAGTAAGCGTCATTAAAACAGACTGCTAGTGCTACATATTCTATTTGATCACTCAAAGAATTCTCTGGGTACTGTTTTTGTATAAGAAGCAAGTAGTACAAAAAGGAAGATGTTCTTTGCATGTTTCCCACAACAGCTCCTGTGTGGTTAGATACTTATGACATCCTTTCTGCTGTAATCATATGCCATGCACCATTGATAGATTAAATCCTATGTTTTTAGACAGTAGTTTAAAAATTTAAGGGATGGAAATAAAAGGATTCTTCTTGTGTAAACAAATACAGGCTGGTGTGCATGTGTAGGGTTGGGGCACGAGGACAGACAGGAGGAGAGGATGATAGTATTCTAAAATTTGATTCCCAGTGTAATTTTGGGAGCAGACAGAGGAACATGGGCTCAGATATGAAGAAGAGGGATTTTAGATGTTCAGAGAAAAGGGCCAATTCTCATGATAAAGATCTCATATTATTCAAACGAGATAAGAAGTAACCAAACACTTGAAAGTTCTCCTTTACAGAATTCCAGCTAATAGATGCCAAAATGTCAGAATAGAAAATTCCTTGGGCCGGCCTGGTGGCGCACTGGAGAGTGTGCCACTTGGGAGTGCGGTGGCACTCCCGCCGAGGGTTCGGGTCCCATGTGGAGACCGGTTCCCGCTCACTGGCTGAGCGTGGTGCGGGCGCAACACCGAGGGTTGCGATCCTGTTACCGGTCAGTAAAAAAGACAAAAAGGAAAAAAAAAAAGAAAATTCCTGATAAGTTCTCTATTTCCTAATAGAATAAAAGATCCAGACAATAATCATCAATGAATGCTAAAAGCATAAGCTGAAGTTTAATAGGGAATCTTACATCAAACTGATCAGCTTGACACCACCTAAATGAATCTACTGACCAAACTTAATGTCACTAAGAAGGGATAACCATTACATGTCTCCCAACATGATGCAGTAGGAAATTGAAAGAACCACCCCTGAAACATTATTATCTAAAATACTGAACTAGAATCTAATAAAGTCTCAAGATATAACTACCAGTATACAGGAAATAAGGAGGACAAAAGAACAAGTTAAGTGACATCATTAAGTAATCAGTCAAATCCAGAATATGACAATTCTACAGTGTGGGTTCTCATCAACATGAATGGCTTGGCCAAAAGAAAAAGAAGCGAAGTAGGGGGAGATACTTAAGAGACTTAGTGAAACGCAATGTGCAACCTTGCTTGGATTCTGTTTGAAATAAACCCAACTGTTAAAAAAAAAAAAAAAGGCACATGTGAGACAATATGGGAAATTTGACGGTAGACTGAGTATTAGATGACATAAAAGTTTTTGTTAACGTTGGTAGCTGCAATAAAGGCATGGTGATCATGTTTTGAAAGTCCTTATCATTTACGTATGCATACCAGAGTATTTTCAAGTGAAATGTCAAGATATCTGGTACTTCCTTTAAAATACTCTGGAAGGTAAGAAAAGTATGAGGGAGACAGACAGAGAAAGAGATGGAACAAGACTGTAAAAAGGTTGTGCTGTTGAAGCTAAAGTTGAATGAAAGGTATGTGAGGGGGGGTTCATTATACCATTATCTTTCCTTTAGTCAGTATTTGAAATTTTCCATTCAAAAAGTAAGAAAAGAAAGACAATGAAGGGGAAAAAAGAAGCTGAAAACTAACATCAGAGAGAAGAATGGAAAGTAGGGGTGAATTACAGGAATTTCGGCTCTGTAAGCTTTTGTCTGCAGTACTGACAATATTTAAAATTTTAGGAACAAAATGTGTTTTTATGAACACTACTTTATGTTAAATGTTGGGGCTCCTCATCTACCTTTCTCTCATCATTACCCCTCTTTAGTACAGAAATCTTTCATTTTCATTTGATTACCTGTTCATACTACAAAGTATTTAAATGTACTCTGTGACAAAAAGACACAACTGACTGACTTTAGTGTTTTGCTGCAAAAGAGATACCTGAGTAGATGCCACGCACATGTATTTGCTAACAACATCTACTAAGATAAAGTGGTGTTTATACAGTACTTTTTCCTAAGATCTTTAAATACTTCAATTTTCCATGTCCTTAGTTTGGGAGATAATAAACTTTCAAGACGCAAAGCCTCAAACAAACTAATTTTAAAGACTGCTAAGAAATCCATTCATTCATAGTCTCTTTTATTATGTAAGTTTCCTCTAGTTTACCCATAAATCCAGGGTGAATGTGCTTTCTTATATATTAAACATCTCAGATGTACAAGATGTCTAGATGTAATACTATACCGATAGCCAGATTTACTGTTAACCATCCTAGAGTAGGACATATATTTTATTACTTCTATAATGAGTTGTATTTAATGTGCTAGGAAAAAGGTATGTTTGTCTTCAAAGAACTATTTTTAGCATAGTTTGTGTCACCAATATCATGACAGAATTTTTGACCAAATTCAGTTATGTTTAGTACGACTGTTAAGCAATGGAGATTATTAGCAAACTGATTATTAACTCTAAATTAGGTAATAAACTAAACACAGATCAGACACTTACTTAAATTATAAAAGTTCCTTTTAAAAATTCCATCCCTCGAAGTTTATCCAGAGACCTACCTACCTACCTTTTTGCTCTTTGGAAAGCTGTTCAGCGTGGTCCCAAATTTCAGTGGCATAGAGGAAGTTGGATGTAACCTGAACATAGCTGGCTGCCATCTGGTGGATCTTCTGTGGAATTGTCACTGAAGAACCACTTGCTGAAGCACTACTTGCCCCAGAAGAATAATTTCCCGAATTGCCTGGCGACAGCTTTGGAGAAACAGGGGAAGGCATCCCAACAGCTTTGCTACACACAGAGAAACAAGAAGCTTGTTCATATGGACATGGTGGATGTTATGAAATCAAGGTACTATTGGCTCTTCCTACAGGAATGCTTTTAAAAATGTAAAGATTCTTTTAAATTAGAAGGAAAAAGAGAAGTACACTTTCATCTAAATAAGTACTAAAGGCCATTGTAAATTATAATCTTATCTAGATCTTTTGTTTTAATGAATGGCAAAAGAACAATGGATGGGAGATAACTGAAGAAGCCATACACCTTGTTGGGAGTAGTTCAGAGAATTAAAAACCAAATCCCCATACTCTCAGCTCAACACACTTTCCATCTATTCAGACATATAATTAAGTATTTTTCAAGTTGTTTTGTATAATGTTGGGTGGAATTCATATTTAACCCAAAAAACTATGGTAGTAGATGGGAACATCTTTTATGGAGGTCCATAATTTCTGACACTTTCCTGATTTAATCAAATTATTCAAAGCTGACAAGGTGGTACCGTCCTCCACCAACTGCAACTACCCCAAACTTCCTGCCAATTAAATATTTCTTAAAGAACACACGTTGAAATCTGTTCATTTCAGGAGTACTAAAATTTGTGGAAATGCCTAAGACTATGACCACACATTGAAAAAAAGGAAAAAATCAAACAAAAGTTGGGGGGAAAAGCTATTTGTTTATATTTTTATCTGCACTTTTAGGATCATAAATTTGTTTAAGAAAATACATACAGAAAAAAAAAGAAAAACAAAGTAAACATATACAGGGCAAAGAAAGATGTCAATTCACATAAAATGATAATTGAACAAATAAACTTACAAAATAAAAAAGGATTCATGGTGTTTTTCCTCTTTTGTGAGTGGGTGGGATGGGAGAGAGGTGGGAATGGAGATCATGTCACTGTTATTAAATTCTGGCGGTGCCAAGACTCGAGTAAAGATAAGCCCACTGTGATAAACCCAAGTAACTATGGAAATCAAACTGTGAGAAGGGTTGAGATGCTGTTAAAAACTCAAGATGGGATTAGACATATCCCATCTCTAATCTTTCTATGATTATATTCATTTATATTTTCCACTCATTAAAAAAGAGAAAAAATTATAACTTCTAAAAATGCTTTAATAGAGAGTATCTTGATTTTTTTAAAAAGTAGTTATTTTTCCATTTTTGGAAATTGGACTCTACCCATTCCACTTTAAAAAAATTTTTGAATTAAAAATTTTTTTTTCCTTTAATGGCCAACATGATAGTATCCACTTTTATATTATAAATAAACTTGTCACAAATAATATTTTATAGAATAAAATTTTACTTACCTTCCCAAACCAGGTGATGGTGCTTGAGAATTATTATAAGAGTTCTGTGAAAAAAATACAATGTACTTACTAATATACTACATATATTCAAAAGCATTGGGCCACAGCTGATCTCAAGCAGCTTTATAAATTTAAGACACCAAAATATACACGTGTGTGTGTATGTGTGTGTAAATGTACAACAGAAAGAAGTTATTAGGTGAGTGCTGGAAGACTTCACAAAAGTAGCAAGGAAAGAAGGAGTCATACTCAGATGAGTAAAGGGAAGCAGAAATGGCACAGAGAGGTGAGTCATACTATGCACAAAGGCTGAGCAAAAAGAATGTACTGACCCCATCCATCCATTTTGCCTAAAGCAGAGGTTTAGACAAGGAACGAGAGAGAGACCGTGAGGCCAAGGTAAATAGTTTAGACTTGATCCTGCAGGCTACTGAAGGGTTCCAACTCATAATCAGAGTAGGATTTTATGTAGTGCTAGCCTGAAAAAATACAGGAGGCCATTTTAGGAAACTAAGATAACAGTCTAAAGAAGTATGGTAGTGAAACAAAAGATCATTTAAAGTATAAATATGGTTGCTGCATATGGCTACATAAGTTCTACAATCAGATATATGTGCACTTAAAAACTTTCCAAGAAACTTCAAACTTATTTGAAAGTTCTCCAACAGTAGCTCCCCTGCTGTGTTTTATCTAAACATGAGGGGACTTCTGGGATGGGGATGGGAGACTCCAAATTTTGTGTCCTAGGAAATGAACCCTCCTCTTTTGCACACTTACCTTCAGGTGCTCTGTCAACGTCTTTGAGTACTTCAGAGCATTTTCCTTCTTCAGTTTGAATAGCCTCAGGTACAGCAAAGACTGGCATCGCAGGCTAGCCAATGAAAAAGAGCAGCTTATGTAGGACAGCAGACTCTGGCCACATCTGAACAGACAACCTTTGCACTGTGTAAGAGTACAGGACTGGCTCATGTGAGCAGACCATGGCATTACATCAACAACACTAACCCTTAGGCAAAACCAAAAGTTGTGTTCTCATTGTAGTACCCTAAGGAGGGGAAGATGGCTAAGAAACCTAGGACTAGCCTCTCATTAATTATTGGTTGACATTCAAAAATCAAAACCTCACTCACAGGACACCAACATGTCATAGTAACATATGCATTTAAAAAAAATCACCAAAGGGCAGAATCTTCAGACTAAATTACAAATAATCCAGTCATGTTGACCTCTCATTGGCCTTTCAGTTCCTTGAAAGTCTCCCATTCCTTTCCACCATCCAACCCTTGTATATATTGTTCCCTTTAACTAGAGTGTCCTACCCTCTACTCTTAGAGTTACATATACTTTTCTTTCAAAGTATTTAATTCATATCCTTGTGTGATTAATTAATTAATTTCTGCATCACACTAGGCTGTAAACTCCATGACAAACAGGACTTGTGTGATTATTTAATTTCTGTATCACACTAGGCTGTAAACACAGCTGCATTCTCAGTGTTAAACAGTGTCAGATAAAGTAAATACCTGTAACAAATGAACTGATAATATCTCCCTGGGACAAAGCAAACAAGTCACATTCTTTATTCTGAGCAAGGAAGATGCTTGCTCCCTAAGGAAAGGTATTTGCATGAATGGAGAGAGAAAGTACCAAAAGAGCCTGTAAAAGTGACCACTTAAGACAGCGGAGGGCTCTAGTATCAGTCCCCCCTACCAAGGCTATGAGGTCAATGGATCATAGACTGACAACAACTAAAACCTTTCACCAGGAATTCTAAGTTATTTCCTGTTTGACCCATTAAGAACAGATTTATGACAGGGTTATGAAAGGTTGGTTAAAGGAGAACATTCAAGGATAACATTCAGAAGAGCACACACAGCACAATTTATTATGGAACTGCCTGTGGTCTAGCAGAGACCAGAACACAGACTTCTTACCAGAGCACTGTGAGTCTTTTATCTGCAGCTGTGGCATCTGGTGCCAAGTAATTCTTTAGCTTCATAGTATATCTGTGAGTTAAAATAATAAGCAAATGACAAATAGAATATAATACTTTACCTTCATCTCATGACTTCCTTTGTCCTCAAAACATTAGACTCAAACTTAAAGGCAAAAATACCCACTGAAGGGGCCGGCCCGTGGCTCACTCGGGAGAGTGCGGTGCTGATAACACCAAGGCCCCGGGTTCGGATCCCGCATAGGGATGGTCGGTTCGCTCACTGGCTGAGCGTGGTGCTGACAACACCAAGTCAAGGGTTAAGATCCCCTTACCGGTCATCTTTAAAAAAAAAAAAACAAAAAAAACCCCACTGAAGTATCTAATTCTCCTTAACCAAGGACAATAAAGGATTAAACATCTTCTTCAGTTTAGTGTGTGTGTGTGTGTGTGTGTGTGTGTGTGTAGTTATATCAGCCCCTTACTAGAGGGACCAGAGAAATAATGTTATTACCAATGATGTGGTAAGTTTTTCTACTTACTTGATGAGCTCCACCGTCTCTGAATACATAGGGAATGGGGATTTGGATTCCTGAGCATTTTTCTCTAATGCATTCCCACATTCAATGAAAGATACCACAGCATCAAGATAATATACTGCTTTCTCAAACCTATCAGACTGAAGAAAGGAAAATAAAAGTAGTGAATAGTGATTATGGGTAAAAACAACAAATGAGGATTTAACTTAACTTGATCAAATACGTAAATGTAAGAATATTTACATACCAATGCATCTGCATTGTGCTTTAGTTTTTTTGCTTCCTGTAAATAATGGTCTGCTGAATAATTTCTGCAATGTAAATTTTCATTGTAAATAAAATAGTATTTTTCTAAGACAATACTAGTTCATTTCAGTCTCTAGTATCCCCTCAGTATTCATGTCCTCAGTAAAGAAAATGAGCTATTACTAAACATTCATTTCAGTTTTTTCTGACAAATGTGTATATGAGGTTAAGAGCATAAATCATTTTGGCCAGCTCAAGGCAAATCATCTACTTAGGAAAATAGAAATCAAGCTCCCTAGAATTAAATACTAATTTACCCAAGTTGTTTGAAAGATTAAGAGTAAATGAAATGTGGGTAGAAGAAATAACCTTATCTCAAGATGGAGGAAAAAAACAACACTGCTCTTCCTCACCTAAGAAAACTACACCTATTTGAAACAGTGACAGCAGCAGCAGTATGATTCTACTGAAAGGTACATCACTCACATCCCCTATGAGAGTCATGGAGTTAAGTTAAAGAAGTAGTATTTGGACTAGTGGGTGCCTTTCAAATTAGAACCTAAATATTCCATGGATCACATAAAGTATAAATTCTCACCACTGATAGAACGAAAAATGAGTTTATTATATGCTGACTGGAATGATTTTTTTAAATGCATAAAAAAATCACATTCATCTCACCTGTCATCAAAAGCAAGCTTTGTTCTCCGAGGCTTAGAAGCATCAGGAGTTGGTGTAGATGGAGGACAGCTAGAGGAGCTATTTGGAGCCTTTTCCTGACCAAAAAAAAAAAAATGGTGTAGATGGAGGACAGCTAGAGGAGCTATTTGGAGCCTTTTCCTGACCAAAAAAAAAAATATATATATATATATATATATAACTATGTTGAAAACTATGATGAGCTTAAAAATTAAACTAATAGTATTTCTTTAGCCGCTGCTAAAAAGGAAACAAAATACCATTGCCTTTGGTAGTTAATTTCCTTGTTATAAAACTTTTATAAATTCAAATCACAGGTATTGATATTCAGCACTGCACCCCACAGATGTGTACAATAATTATGTTTCAATAAAAAATAAAAATAAAAAAAGAAAACACACGAAAAAATCTTATAAACTTTATAATGTAAACTTTCTTTTTAGAGAACAGGTCCATTTTATATAACCAAAATATTCATTCTAATATTCATTAAGGGTCTACTATGTGCCAGTCACTTGCCTAGGCACTTGTTAAAAAATAAGGAAGTCCACAAACCTATTATCAAAATGGCATTACTACATAGGGCAAAATTTACTAGTAATTATTGGCCAATGAAAACAGCAGTAAGAATACCTAATGTTTACTACTTACCAGGCACTAAGTTAACTTAGTACTTAGGACAGTCATTAATCCTTCAACAACCTTATAAAATATGTACGGCTATGAGACCGAATAAAAAAGCAATCTCAAGGAGGTTGAGTAACTTGCCTAAGTTCAAACAGCTTTAAAATGGCATTCCTGGTATTTGAGTTTTAAATTTAGATCTGTCTGATTTCAAAAGCAGACCCTTTTTTTGGAACTTTATTCTGCTTCCCATCAACATGTCTATTCTGCCTCCTGTCAACATAGCCCTTTATGCGAGGGTTATAACTCTCTCTCTTTCCAACTGCCTCCCATCCAACCCCACCTTTAATAAAATGAATACACACTTTTCCATAGTAAAACACCATAAACAAGTAGAATTTATCCAATGACTGCATAAATGTTTCAACATTAGATAACCCAATAATACATAATTCCACTACTTGTGCTTAAAATCTATTTAAAAGGAACCAGGCAATAATTTTTTCCCTTGTCTGATAAGCTTTTCAGTTCCATCCATTACAGCTTACTTCAAGGAACCCTATTCAATTAATTTGAATCTTATCTCTTTTTTTGTTACCTTGGTCCATATAGCTAAAGGTTTTTCAATTTTTAATTTAGTTTTTAAAGGAATCAAATTTTGGTTTCTTTGATTTCATCAATAGGTTTTCCTTTTTTTTTTTTTTTTTTTTTTTTTTTTACTATATTTATCATTATACAATGAAAAATGCTAAGATCCTTATGGTAAAGTTTGCATGTTTATGAAATGGTTTCCTAAATATTATGTTGCAGTGTAATATTACTAGGATTGCCTTCCCTCTGTGTTGTATAGATAAACTTATGATGGCCTAAGTTCAGATTTATTTGAGGAAAACTGAAGTTTTCTTAAAAAAATTTTTTCCAGATATTTCAACATACTTTTCTTATATAAAAAGAATATGTAATTTTGGTTTTCCAGATTACCTAATTTTTCTTTAGTTGATATAGTAAAAAATAGCATATTTTCAAACTAAATTATAGATTTTTCTTTAATAAGCTCATATGTAATTGCTTAAATTAGAAATTATCAAGACTGATTAACATTAATAACTTTAATAATTGTTAAGTGCCATAAGAACTTAAAATCAAAGTGGTAAGGGCCTGTATTTTATCAAAAACAACAGAATACCAAATAATTACATTTCATCCAACAAATATTTCCTAATTACCCAGTTAAGTTATGCATTGGATAAAACAAAAAGACACAAATTTCTTGAAGGAACTTCCTTCATAAGAAAGAGGCATAGACAATCATTTTTATTTATGCGATAGCAGAAGCCAAATGAACAGGAGAGCTCACTTAACGAATGCATTTAAAAAAAAAAAAGCAATAGGAGATTTCAAGAAACAAGCACAGAGGCCTCAAATCCTACAGTTAAATCATGGGAAATGTAGAAGGAGCCAGTCAGCAAGCAGAGAGAGAACCAGGACAGTGAAGGAGGCCAATAGAACAGTCAGCCTTCTAAGCATGCCAGGGTTAACTCCCTAAACTACTACAGAAGAAGGGAATTCAGGTTGAGAAAAAAACCTGTATATCTCAATTTAAGAAGTTGTTCATAACTAAAATAACCTTAACTTTTAAAATTTAATTACATTTAACAAGCACGATTAATAACCTTTAGCAGTCTAATTTTTCAATGCTCAAACCTTTGCTTATTTAAGTCACAAATAATAATCCAGTGGATTATATTCTTGAAAATTTAGGTATTTTCTTAATTTTGTCTTAAATACTCTGATATCAGGGAGTTTGCTCCTAATCAGAACAATGTGGAAAGCAATGCAAACAACCTGGTAAACCGATTGAAGGTGAGAGTCTATTAAAAGTACAACCTAGAAAAACCTTCTTTAATCCACATCCCCCCACAAACATGAAGAATATTCCCCTGCATTATAAGCATACTAAGAATAACAATAATTAGGAATAATTTCATTGCTAGCTCCCCTACAGATTTTTTCTTCTACTTCACAAAAATCAAAGCCGAATGGTTGCTTTGTCACTTTATGTAATATTTTGTTTGTCATGTCTAATTCTAAGAAACCCAAAGCCTATTTCAAATAATAAAAAACTCAATCTTAGCCACCAGAGCCATTTAGTTCTTATTTTAAAAACTTCTATAACCAACTTTTCCAATTAATGGGTTTTTACCTTAATTAGTATGCATGTAGCCAGCTGACTTACTGTTTTCATGGTCTCAGATGACTGCATAAATTTATCATCAAGACTATGACATATAGAGTAAAATGCACAGGCCCATAAACTTAAAAACTGCAAAACAGTGTCACTTGGAGAGGTCACATGGCAATGAGAGGATTTTCAAAAGCCTCAGACCCCCAACACCTTACCTTAACCTCCTTGGAGCAACTGGAAGTCTTCCCTTCAGTCTTCTTCTGCTTGGATGTGGAGGAACTGTTTTTGCTGCTGCCAGTATTCTCCTTGCTGCTGCTACTATTCTCCTTGTTGCTGTTATTGCTTGACTTTAATGAAGAAGACTGACTAATAGTCCTCTTCCGAGAGCCATGTTCTGTTTTTGGATCTTTTGAAGGAACAGGCCCAGCAGGAGAAGGCAGCAAATCCTTTTCTTTTGCAGCACTCTGCTTAGATGACCTGCCAAACCAAACAAATGCCCTCATTTCTCCACACAGTAATACAAGGGTGATGGATTTTTCCATTTCTCTTTGCCTGCTTTCAAGGCAAATTTTTCCCCCTTTGGTTACTAGGACACATGATTTCTGCAAAGCAAAATAAAACTATAAATTCCATGATGGTAGGCATGTTATCTATTTTTTGTTTGTTTGTTTGTTTTATGGTTGCATACCCAGTGCCTAAACCATGGCCTGCCACACAGTAATACTGTACTCAATAAATACTGGTTGAATGAATGACCAAATAGATGAATGGTTAATGAAGTGATTAATGCTTATAAATTAGCAACTAGTCTCTTACAAGTTACAGACAAGCTTGCCATCTAACCAGAAAGTGATAAAACTTTAATTGTTACCCCATACTCAACCCTATTTCATTAAGAAAAGGAGAGAGAAAGAAGTAACTAAATCTTAAATGCTTTCCATCCCTATCAGCTAAAAGCAAAACCTCTCACTATTTGGTACATGTATGTGTGTGTACGTTTATGACATATGCTTACTAAAATGAACACTCTGAAAGCTGTCAATATCAAATGATATACATAAATTAACAACACTGGCATGCAACGTGTTTTGGGAACGTACTCTCTGTTGCCGGACAGCTTGTGGCCTGATGAATTCTTGTCCTCTGTTTTGGGTTTCTTGCTCTCAGCTCGATTATCATCTTCATTCTGGATAAAAAACAGCAAACAGAAGCTACTAGGTCTGATTTTTATTCATCTAACTTCAGCTTCCACCACCAGTCTCCCCCAAACAGTTTATCCCTGATAAAACTTCAGAAGATAAGTGAAAGAATTCATTTAAACAATGTTCAATAAATTAAGTCTTAAGGCTGAGAAAAGGTTTCCTATTCTAGATATACAGAACCCAAATACTGAAACAAATTTCCTATAGTCTTTTAGATGGCATCTTTTTCAATGTAATGATGTTTGGGGCTGGTATCTATGAAATTATAGTTAACATATAATTCATATAACATAAAATTCACTCTTTAAAAGTGCACAATTCCATGGCATTTAGTATACTCAGAGTTGTACAACCATCACCACAATCAATTTTAAAATATTTTCATCATCTCAAAAAAGACACTCTTATACCCATGAGCAGTCACTACCCACTCCTCCCCCGCCCCCACGCCCTAGCAATCATTAATCTATACGTTTTATATTTATGGATTTGCCTTTTCTAGACATTTCATATAAATGGTATCATACAATACGTGTGGCCTTTTGTGTCTAACTCTTTTCACTTAGTGTAATTTTTTTTAAGGTTCATCCATGTTGTAGCATGAATCAGTACTTCATTCCTATTTATGACTGAACAGTATTCCGCTGTACAGACTATCACATTTTATTTATACAGTCATCAGCCATTTGGGTTGTCTCCACCTTTTGGCTAACATGTATAATGCTGCTATGAATATTCAAGTACAAGTTTTTGTGTGGACATATGTTTCATTTCTCTTGGATATATACCTAGGGGTACAACTGCTAAGTCATAAGGTAACTCTATGTTTAACTGCTGATGAACTGCCAAACTGTGTTCCAAAGCAGTTGCATCATTTTACAATCCTACCAGTACTGTACGAAAGTTCCAACTCTTTCACATCTTCACCAACACTTGCTATGGTTCATCCTTTTGATTACAGCCAAGCCTAATGACTTTTGAAAACTTTTTGGCTGAAAACACACGTGGTGGACCCATCTGTTGTCAATGATACTTTCCCAGGTGAATCTAAGTTTTCTGATTGCTTTAAGTATAAGGACACAAGAATGCAAATATTCTCCCATAACAAGAGTCTGTTCCCCAACACAAATGATTAAAGATGGACAAATGAAAACATGAGAAAAAGGAATCTACGTCCTTCAGTATCCTTGACTGGGTCTCCTCACAGTACCACCTGTTTATCTGCAGGAATTACTCCTGACACTGTTTTACCAAAGCCATAAATCTCAAAAATCATAATCAGGTCTCCTGTTGTTAAGCATTTTATAAAATAAAAATCTGGCTTATAGATTTTTATTTTATGTTTTATAGATATGA
This sequence comes from Galeopterus variegatus, assembly GCF_000696425.1. Classification (NCBI taxonomy): domain Eukaryota; kingdom Metazoa; phylum Chordata; class Mammalia; order Dermoptera; family Cynocephalidae; genus Galeopterus; species Galeopterus variegatus. Next base: position 107,043 of record NW_007726819.1, on the reverse strand, counting down.
AAAATTTTAGTAATCTTAAAAGTGTAACTTGGTTTGTGTATCAGACAGAAGAGGGTGGTAGGTACTGTGACAACCTGGAGAGTACATATCCCAACTAAAAACACCTATAACCAAACTTTTAATGCTGTAAAGCCCGGTCTGCAGTCTTTGCTCCACTTTCACCTCTACAATGGCCAGCATATACTCTGAACAGAAGTGCTGGCTCAACTTCTTTCTTTTGACGGCTGGCCAGTGAGGGTATCTGAACCCTTGACCTTGGTTTTAAGAGGAAGTGCTCTAGCCAACTGAGCTAACCGGCCAGCCTTTCACTGCTTATTTGATTAAAAACTGTCTTGCTTTACTAAAGGAGACAGGCACATAAGTCCTCAAAAGACTGCTCTGTATGTAGCCTTAATTGGGCCTTGAGCTCACCCACTATTTTCCCTCACAGCTCATGACCCTCCTTGTTATTTTGTGGCTTACTGAGATTTCCATAGCATTCCAAATTCTGAGGTTTAAAAACAAACAACAACAAAAACCTTTTACAAACCTTATGTTTCCTCTTGCCTTTGTTGGAAACTTTTTCTGAGGCTTGTTTCTGAGCCTCTCTCGTGTGCTTTTCTGGCACATTTTTCTTTTCCCCCTTGGGTGGTTCTGTTTCTTTGTAAGGCTTTCCTGGTATTCTAGTCAAGAGATTCAGGTCAATCTTCACAATAAGTGGATACCTGTCATCAGGCTCACTGAGGGGTGAAAGAAGTTCCTTCTCTTCCATAGGAGAGAACATTCGTTGCCGAAAGAAGCTATCTTCTTCCTCCACCGAGGAGGGTTTAATGGGAGTCCTATTGCTCTCAGGGTACTTAGGAGTTTGTGACGAAGGAGGAAGGCTCTCGCTTTCATCCGAATCTGAGGATGAGGTATCTGTTTCTATGATCTCCCGTGATTTCTGGGAAGATTTACTCGCTGACTTGTATTTCTTTTTCTCTGCTGTAGGTCGAGGGGAAGATTTAGACTCTTTCTTTATATTGGGTTTCCTTGAGCCTTTGGTGGCTGCTTTGTGTCTGCTGGAGGGCATGCTGGTAGCCATGTCTACAGGGGTTTCACTTTCTATCTTAAGGCCTCCACGAGGCTCTTCAGCAGCTGCCTTCTCAGACTTTTTGGGTTGTTTTTTGCCTACAGTTCTCCTCTGTGTTGTGCTGTCACTCTGTGCGGGAGACTTCTGCCGCCCACGCCCACTTTCTGATCCTTTTTGGATGGTTTTGGAGTCTCGTCCAGGAGTAGTGGAATTTGTTTCTTTAGGTCCGCTGGGATCAGTGTAGCTATTCCCAGTGCCCTGCTCTCGGCCTTCTTTTTTGTAGCCTTGAGACGATGGGATGTTACTGTCCACAGAAGAAGCTGGTGACACTTTATGTGGGTTCACTTTATTCAACCAATTATCAAGTTGCCATTTGTTTGTTGGTGGTGGTTCAGGCTAAAAAACAGAAATACGTATGCTTTTTTCAATTTTGAGGCTTTCTCCCTCCTTACAATCTCAAGGAAGAGGAAAACATACCATGCCCAATACAACAAAAGCACTTGCTTTTCAAGGTTCTGTCTGAAATAAAGCAAAGGGCTGAATATTGACTATTGGTTCTAATTACTTGAATAAGAAGATAAGCTTAATGTTATATATGACCTTTAAAGAGCAAATATTCCTATTAGGAATCCAACTTCAAAGGCATTATTACAAATGACCATATAGTATATATAATTCCTGAAAGTAAACAAACGATGTAGGTACCAAGAGAGATTTTTAACTGTACTTGATCAAGCTACAGTAAGATTACACTGTGTGAGACTCATTTTATCCACATTAACTGCATAACATCAGTTACCATGTTGAGACACAAAAATAAAGACCAAACTAAAGAAATCCAATATTTTACTGACCTGCAATATGACCCTAAGCAGTTCCTAATCTAGACCAAATGTTTGTTCAAATAACAAGGAAACTGAAATATCTAGGTTTCCCCAAGATACACAGTTTCAGTTCTTTTTGTCAGAATAAGTAACCTTCTTTCCTTCACTTCTTATATTTGAATCAGGTCTTAACTGGGCATCATACCAGGGCCTTGAGCGGGCCTGTGGGTAGCCTCTCCCTCCCTCTCACCTCGGGAGATGCACTCTGGGATGGCTCATTGGCCTCACTGTCACTGGAACTACTTTCACTCTCCGAGTCAGATCCAGAGCTGCTTTCAGATCCACTGTGGCTGCTAGAATCATCCCTGGAGTTATCTGCTCCTTCACTATTATGGTGTGAAGGCTCAGAGTTACTAAAACAGATAAAGCATATAAATGACCAAAAGTTTTTTTTATCGTGATAACAGGAAAACATCCAAATTTAACAACCAACTTTATTTAAAATGTTTACTATTTGTTAAGCTGTTACAATTCTATGAACCCAGAACTTCATTATAAATGAAATAAATACTTCCTTAAAAAAAGTTTCTGATGTGCTACTCAGCCATTAATACTCACTTTATTTATTTATTTACTTACTTACTTATTTATTTATTTATTTTTTTAGTTTCTGATGTGCTACTCAGCCATTAATACTCACTTTATTTATTTATTTACTTACTTACTTACTTATTTATTTATTTATTTTTTTTAAAGATGACCAGTAAGGGGATCTAACCTTTAACTTGGTGTTGTCAGCAGCATGCTCTCCCAAGTGAGCCAACTGGCCATCTCTACATCGGAATCTGAACCCTTGGCCTTAGTGTTATCAGCACCACACTCTCCCAAGTGAGCCATGAGCCCACTTTTCAAAAATTGCTTGAGATATAATTTAAATACCATAAAATTCACCCATTTTAAGTGAATAGTAATTCCATGTTTTTATTTAATTTATAGAGTTGTATAATCACAATCCCAATTGATCATACTTACTTTATAAGACCACTTATTATATCACTACAATGTTATCAGGCTGGCCCCACCCTCCAAATAAAACAAAAAATAAAAGGATATCTACCTTCCTGGTGTACTCCTTGGCATTGTCTTATCACAATCCTAAAATTAAAGCATAAGAAGAAAATCTGTAAATAAGCAAATAGTACTCTATTTTCTTAATGTGAACAATATCTGAACTCTTAGAAAAATTGACTTCTCTAATGTATACATTAATGTTTACTTAATACTTACATTGTTTTTACCTAAAGAATAACTGAATTGTCAGGATAAGATCAAAAGCTTTGTTAATAGGTCTTCTCGTCACTAATCTCCTGTTTCATGAGTATGTTCTAATCCATAATAAATTTTAAGAAAAAGTCAATTTTTTTAGACTAAGAAAAAAAATGGAGGTTCAAAGACAAAGCAGGAAACTATAACATTCCAGTGTCAGAAAGCGTATAGGAAGAACTTATTTAAAACAGCTAGATAATAAATATATTATTCAATTATAATCTTTATAAAATACAATGAAAACAAATACTGTATAAGACTGGCAAAATCATGCAGTAGTAGACACACCTGTTCCCCATCACTGTCTTCACTGCTGCTTAGTTTTAAGTCATCTTTTAATGTACTAGAGGGAAAAGGCAGAAGGGATTATTATTTTTGTAATAGTTTATCATGGCATGCCAGAGTATTAAATATTTACCAATAATTCTAGAAATAATCATTGTGGTAGTCAAAGATTTAAAGAAAAAATGAAAAACAAACAAACAAAAAACAACCCAGTTAAAAGAAAACTAAGAAAAAACCAGCCAAAGATTTGAAGAAAAAACAAAGAAAAAAAAAACAATTAAGTCTTACTCTGTCTGGTTTGGTTCACATTCAGTAAAAACTGAGAAAGGAGGAATTTAAACATTTCATAAGCTCTAACCTCTCCATGAGTAAAATACTCATCCTTTCTAATTAAACAAAAGCCACTTTCTATAAACTCCCATACTCACTTCTGTTATCACTAACTTTTCTCTAATTACACACATACACATATTATTAAAACAAATTATCGTCATCATACCCAACAGTCCACTAGAGAGATATTAACTCCTAAAAAGAAGGAAGATAAAATGAAAGCATCAAAAATTCTTTCTTTGTCCCCAATGCTCCATGAAGAGAGATGTGTACAACTGTTGGCAATTGCATAATTGTGAAAACTAGAAGAACACAATTTCCAAAGACAAAGTTCTAGTTCATAAATGCCTTGCTATGAAAGACAAGTGCCCTATGTAGAAGTAACAATTTTGAGTAAGAGCTTTGACTATATAGCAGAAATGACCATGTATGAATCTTTAAAACTCCAGGTTCCAAATCTTCCTTGATCAGAATTCAACTCAATTAAAACACACACACAAATGCTACAAACTGACAGTCTCTGCAATTTGTTTTTGAAAGTAAGATTAGAGATTTAAATTTTCCTTAAGGCCATAGAATCAAAACCACTAAACTTAAAATCTGAGTAACAACTCGCCATACACTCCTTGTCTTTTTACAGGAGAAGAAAATTTAATTAAAAGCCTAGGGAAAACTGCAACTAGAAAAATGTTTAATTTCTCATTATTGGTAGTTTAAATACCTTACTTCTTAAAATTTCATGAAAGTCTCCAATCAGTGGCAAGAAAATCTTCTTTCACTACAATAACCTACATTTCTAAATCTGACTCCAAGTTCAAAGTATTACATAAAAGATCACCTTGAAATCAAAGTAACCAGATGATCATAGAATTATGTAAGTGTTTAAAGACTGGCTCAATTAAGTGGGATGGAGAAAAAGTTTTCTTTTGGACAAGGGCTTAGTGCATCTCTGTGACTGATTTCCTGTAAGGAAATGTACTTACTCTGAATTCTCGGAGTCCTTATGATTTAATAATGGCAGTCAATGAACCTGTTTACATATGTGAATATGTCAAAGTTTTTACCAGACTGTGCAAGGTCCTGCATGTTTCTGTTCCCTCCACAACCAAAGTGATATGCACATATGTGGTGGGCACGCACCGGTTCTTTACATATAAATAAATATGATAAATAGGATCATAATTTGAATTCTTCAACACGGTGGGGAGACTTCTTGTATTCACATATTTTCATTTTCACTCAGTCTCTCTGTGTTCAGCTGAAGCGGCTACCAGATTATTACACTGAGGCTGAGGTTATCACAGTATAGTTGTGGCTATGGCATAGAGAGCTGGCAATGTGGCCACAGTTTCTTTAGAATTTGTTTTAATCACAGAGTTAACTTGTGGTCTCAGAAATTCAGAAGTTCATTCTTTAAGCTGGAGTTTATTATCATGCATTATACCACCCTATTACATTTTGATATATATTCCTGGTTCTGCCTACAAAATAAAAACAGGAAAATTTAAAGACAGTACAAACTTTGTTGTTTTAATACACTACATTTGTTGGTTAAATGGAGGGCTTACTAAGAAGAATTCTGTCTTTTTTATGATTTCTTTATTAAATACAAACTATGAACACATACACAAACACAAAAACTCTCACGCCTGAGAGATGAGAAAAAATTATGATCTCAGAGCAAGGGTAGGCAAACTATGGCCCACAAGCCAAATCCAGCACACCACCTGTTTTTGTAAAGAAAGTTTTATTGGAACACAGCCACACCCATGGTCTATGGCTACTTTCATACTACAATGGCAGACTTGAGAACTAGGACAGAGACCATGTGGCTTTGAAAGCATAAAATATTTCACTATCTAGCTTTAATGTAAAAGTTTGCTTAACCCTTCCTTAAAAGATTAATATGTCTAAGTTTGTTCAAAATAGCCAGATATTACTATTACAGATAACTTTTAGCAAAAACTCCCCCCAAAACAACACCCCCCCAAATTAAACTTATTAAGCAATAAACTTACGATTTAGACTGGTGCCCATTTGAAGTTTTAGAAGAAGGATTGTATCTTTCTAAAACAAAAGGAATGCAGAAATGAGCAACTGAAGTATAGCTATTTAGATCATAAAATATCCAGGTAAAATATCTACCCTCAAATAAATATAAACTAAAACAATGAGATATAATTCTCATCCATCAAATTGGCAACACTTTAAAGTCCAATAATATTAGATACTGGTGAGCACAGGGTAAATAGGCACATTGATACGCTGTTGGTGAGACTGTAAACTCATACAATCTTTTTGGAGGGTAATCTGGTAAAATTATCTTATCAGGACTGCAACTGTACTGCTACTGACCTAGCAAGCAATTCCAAACAAAAGAAATTTACTTCACAGGTATATCTGGATGAACACACACACACACACACACACACACACACACACACACACACACACACTATAGCATGGTTTGCAACAGCAAAACTAGAAACAAATTAAATGTCCATCACAACAGGGGACTAGTTAAACAAAGTGTGGTACTTCCATATAATATAACCCAATTTTAATGTTAAAAAGAATGAGCTAGAGCTTTATACTGATGTAGAAATAGCTCTAAAATAAAGTGGAAAACACAAGGTAATAAAGAGTAGACGTAGTTTATGATCCCACTTACTTTGGGGAGAGAAAATGAGGGAGGTGTAGAAAAAAGGATGAGATGTTCTTAAAAGAGAGAAAATGTAAATAAACTTTCTGGCCTACAGCTAGCCATTTTCTGCATATCAACAATGTCAGGTCCTTTTTCCCAGTAACTAAAGTTTCAAGACAGAGCTAAGAAATGGATATACAGATAAAGTCTAACATTAAAAGAGATATTCTTCTAGTTTCATCTGTTTGCATTAAGAGTACTAAAACCAACAAACTAAGGATCAAAAATTACAGATTTTCATCTCCCCAAATACCTTGCCACCAGTACAAGTCTACTTCATATTCTTCTAGTTTCATCTGTTTGCATTAAGAGTACTAAAACCAACAAACTAAGGATCAAAAAATTACAGATTTTCATCTCCCCAAATACCTTGCCACCAGTACAAGTCTACTTCATTTAAAAAGTTATTACTCTTGGCAGAAAGATTATCTGTTTTGTTACAGAGCTATACGGTGAAGCCTAGACATTTGCAATGGTTCTTGACCTCACCACCATGAATCTACACAGCTACCACCTTTTGGAACCGTGTCTGAATTCCTAAAGGCTAAATTCACCTCAGGCTCTTCTGAGAGGTCAAGAGAGTGGAAGTGAACGAGGGGGTAGAATTTCTACCCAGATCAGAAGACCCAGGAAGAATAAATAGGGAATGAAGAGGTATAGGAAGAGAAGAGCCATGATCAGCTAAAATGATCCCTTCTTGACCAGAATTTTACCATTACAGAACCAACTATCTTCATCAAAGAGGTGGAAAGACATGAGAATGGTTCTTAGGTTTATGAGATGCCCATCAAAGTGAATTCATGAACTTGCAAATATTAGTTCAAATACTTAACACAAAGTTTATTTTGATCTTCAATGACCTACAGGTCTTGATTTTTTTAAGCATACCAAGATTCAGTTCAACCAATTACTACTCATCAGATCATAAAAATTAGCATAAGACGTGCAAAATAATTATTAAAGCAATATATGGTATGACTATGAGAACTGAACGCTCAATAAAAACTTAATTTGAAAAACAAGAGGAAAAGAAATACTTACTTTGTTCTCCAGGACCAAAATTGGACTGCTGAGATTCCTAAGAAAAAAGAATATAAAGATATATAAAGTGAAATTAAGAGAAAGATTCATTGGTGAAAAATGCTTCAAATTATATAAAAATGCTGCAAGTACGTAATTGAAAAAGCACCAAAAGAATGTAATGGTCCCATCTGTCAGCCTGGGCAATCCTGTGGTCAATAATGGATTTTCCTAGAGCTGAACACAAAACGCATTAAACTGCCTAACAGTCTTTCTTTATCATTCCTTTCTTTCTGCAGCATCCATGGCACTCATAACTTAATTCAGAGCCCTGGAGAGAAAATAATTTCAATTTAAGATTCTTGGTCTTAAGAAACTGCTTAACGTTTTTTTAAAAAAAATTAATACTAAAAACAGTAAGCTAGGTGAAAATAGCTATATATACTGTATACATTCAAAATATATCACTTTTATGGACTGAAAAAACCCCACATAGATTCCCATGTCATTTTACTCCCCCCTTCTCTCTGCTCTTGAGGAAGTGACTATCATATGCTTCTCTGTAAGCCTTATAATAGCATAGCACCTGGCACTCAGGAATCCAAAATGTCTCCACAGTAAAAGAAACATGGACTTCCAGACTCAACTCTCAAGACCAGAACAGCTGTTTCATATGTGCAAATTGTGCATTTTTCTAGGTTAAGTTAGTGGTACAAAATGTAGTACTAAAATTACACAAACATCCATAAAAGCCTACTGAAAAATAAGCCTAACCTTCCTTTAATGACAAAATTATCTGTGAAAGAGCAATCCAAACAGTAAGAAAGCTAAAATATAGTTTTGCTGTTAAAAATAAAAATAGATCTATGAGAGGTCTTCAAAAAGTTCATGGAGGGCCGGCCCGGTGGCGCACTGCTACAGTGCGCACGCCAAGGGTTTGGATCCCACATACAGACTGGCCGCTCACTGGCTGAGCGAGGTGCGGGGGCAACACCGAGGGTTGCGATCCCGTTGCCGGTCCCGGTCCGGTATGGGCGTGACACTGAGGGTTGCGATCCGTTGCCAGTCACGAAAAAAAAAGACAAAAAAAAAAAGAAAAAAAAAAAAGTTCATGGAAATATCCCTATTATCTTTTAATTCCATTTTTCCACAAACTTTTGAAGTACCCTCGTATAGTTAACTGATTTTCAAGAAGGATGCCAAGACCATTCAATAGGGAAAAGAATAGACTTTTTGACAAATGGCTCTGGGACAACTAAATAGCCATAGGCAAAAGAATGACGCTGAACATTTACACTGTACATATATAAAAGAATTAACTCAAAATGGATCAAAGATCTAATTGTAAATTCTGATGCTATAAAACTCTTAGAAAAAAATAGTGCCAAATCTTAATGACCTTGGACTTGGCAAAGAATTCTTATATATGACCCCAAAAGAATGAAACACACACACAAAATAGATAAACTGGACTTTATCAAAATTAAGAACTGTTGTGTTCAAAGGACACCATCCAGAAAGAGAAAAGACAACTCACAGAATGGGAGAAAAGATCTGTGAATCATGTATCAGATAAGGGACTGACATCTATAATATATAAAGAGGTCTTCCAATTAAATGATAATAAAACAACCCAATTAAAAACTGAGAAAAGAATCTGAATAGACTTTCTCTAAAGAAGATATATAAATGGCAAATAAGCACATAAAAAGATGTCTGACATCAATTGTCATCAGGGAAATACAAATCAAACCCATAATGAGATACCACTTCACACCCACTAGGATGACTAGAATCAAAAAGACAGATCTAACAAGTGTTGATAAGGTGTGGAGATATATGACCTCTGGTGGTAATGTAAAATGGTGCAGCTGCTTTGGAAACTTTTTGTTAGTTCCTCAAATGATTAAACACAGAGTTATCATATGATCTAACAATTCTACTCTTAGTATATAACCAAACAAAATGAAAACATATATATCCACACAAACACTTCTACACAATATTTACAGCAGCATTATTTATAATACCCCAAAAGTGGAAAGAAGTCAAATGTCCTTTAGCTTATGAATGCATAAACAAAATGTGATATATATCCAAACAATGGAATATTATTTGGTCATAAAAAGGAATGAAGTGCTGATACATGTCACAACTTGAAAGAACCTTGAAAACATTAAGCTATGTGAAAGAATCCAGTCAAAGATCATTTATTAAATGATTCCATTTATATGAAATGTCTAGAACAGGGAAATCTATAGAGATAGGTAGATTAGTGGTTGCTTAGGGCTGGGAGGGAGGATAGAAGGAAAAGGGGATGGTAGTTATAGAGTATGGAGTTTCTTTTTCAAGTGATAAAAATATTCTAAAATTGATTATACTGATGGCTGCATGTATCTATAAATATACTCAAAACCATTGAATTGTATTCTGTAAATGGGGGAAATACATGGTATAAGTGAATTATATTGAAATAACACTGTTTAAAAAACTGTAAACAGAGCAGTGGCCAAGAAGTCACTTTGCAAATTCCCACCCTCTTGAACTACTTACTGTCTTATACTCATTTACTTGGTTAAATGGCCTAAAAGCTAATAGCCCAAGCTTCCAAGAAATCTTTGACTCCTTTCTCAAGCCTCTGAGTTGGTCACCAAATACTACTGTATTCTGTCTCTAAAACACCCACTAAATGCAACACCATCTCTTCTCTATCTACATTGTAAAGACTTCAGGTTTTCATCTTTTTTCACCTACAATGGCCATCTAATGGAATCTTCTTGGCTCTAGTCTCTCTCACTCAACTACAACCTCTAGTTTACCTTTCTAAAGCCTAAGTTTAGTATGTGTTATCAACACTCTTATCTTTTTATAGTACCTCTGATGGCTCTTTGTTTTTTCCTAGGGATGAAACCCAAACTCTTTGGCATCACATTCACTCATATATCTAAGTACTGGGAAAACAGAATGATAAGCAAAAACAGACAAGGGCCTTGCCTTCATGGAGCTTAACATCTATTTGAATAATGTCAATAATGACTATCTTTGCAACTACTCATGCAAATAAAGGTAAATGGCAATTCTGATCAGTACAATGAAGGGTAAATACATAATTACGTAGAGCTTATAATTGTGTGTGTGTGTGTGTGTGTGTGAGAGAGAGAGAGAGAGAGAGAGAGAGAGAGAGAGAGAGAGAATGTGAAGACCATTGTGTGTGTGTGAGAGAGAGAGAGAGAGAGAGAGAGAGAGAGAGAGAGAGAGAGAGAATGTGAAGACCACCTTGGCTATTAAATGGAGAAGAGCTTTGAGAAAACTAGAATGGAAGAAAAGATACCTATTAGGAGGTTACTGCAATGGTACAAGTAGGAGATGACTATAATTTAAAGAAGTTGGTCTCCAAGCTTTTTGATCATGCACTCTATTCTCAGGAAATTTTTCCACTTATATCTCCAAAATGTGTATACTGTATGTATTACTACTTAACTAATCTACATGTTATATAAGATTAAAATACTGAGATTTTAAATGGCTAAAATAAAAATGAAATAATATTTTTAGAATAATTTAAAAATTCTATTTATTAAAAACAGCAAAATCTTTCTTATACACACAAATATAGTGCTTCAAAGGCCTGACACTAATTTTGGCTTATTTTGATATTTGGTCTCACTGGATGTCACAAAGACATACTTATACACATGGAAGAAGTCCTATGTTTACTAAACCATGATACCAAATTTTTAATCCTACACCTTCACTATAAAAAGGTTTCCACTGAAGTTGAGCTAGACTTCATGTTCCCTGATGTAAATCAGTTTTGCAGAAAAATGAATGAAAAGGCCATGTTCTAATATTTTTAGCAAATAGGTCCAAAAACCCACTGAATTTAGAAAATTCTGTTTCCAAGTCTTTAAAGTTTGCACAAATGACAGTCATTGTGGTTTTTGTCAACAAAAGTAAAAAATAATGATGACAACATGATTTTTTAAATGTTGTTTTCCTAGCATGAGTATTTTTAAGAAAGTAGTTACTTTTTCATTCACTGTTAAAAAAACATCTTTACTCTGAGATGACAAGAGGGTTTAAAAAAAAATGCTATGAAAGGATCTAGCATACACATATGTGCGCATGTGTGAGAAAGAGAGGTAACTCATTTTTAAGTGAGATAACTCTGCTGTCATGAAACAAGTAACCAGTGAACTTCTATGATAGTGTAAAAGATATTCAGGATTATTTCCCATTTCATTACAAAACATTGTAATGAACATAATTTTATAAGCAAGTTAAAGATATTCCACAGAATTTGACACTTCTGGCTTCAACATCATTGCTGCAACACTGCAACTATGCATAAACTGCACTTGTAATGCCATTGATCTTGCCTTATCCTGGGCTCTTTTTTGTAATTCCTGTTAAAGCAGCCACTATAGTCATCCCTTGATAACCACAGGAGGTTGGTCCCAGAACCTCCTGTGGATACCAAAATCCACAGATGCTCAAGCCCCTGAAATCACATGGCATAATATTAGCATATAACCTATACAATCTTCCTGTATACTTTAAGATTACTTATAATACCTAATGCAATGTAAATAGCTGTTATACTGCGTTGTTTAGGAAATAATGACAATGGAAAAAGGTCTGTATATGTATATATATTTTTCCATATATTTTCGATCTGTGGTTGGTTGAATTAAACAGATGCGGAACCCATGGATACAGAGGGCCGACTGTACATCAGTACTACTATATGGAGGGGGAGGGAACAGGGAGAGGAAATGGTGGGGTGGGGAGAAGATGCGGAGGGAGATGAAGCACCCAAGAGGTGCCAGGTAAAGAAGAACAGGGTACAAAGAGAAGTCAACTCAGGTCTAAGCATGATACATACAACTATGCACACAATTAAATACTAATGTATAATTCCTTTTTCTTTCTTTTGGATTATTTTATTTCCACAACCAAATGTTTGGCATACTGAGACAAAATGCATTTCTTCTTTTGTATTTCCTTATAGTACCAGCGAAATGCCTGAAAAACTTTTAACAATAGAGGTAAAGATAGAGGAGAAAAATGAGCAGTCAGAGAAACAAAGTAAATCTGAATGAGCAATATACAAAGAAAGACAAGAAAGAAATAGGTTAAAATAATATTCAGTGCTTATGAGAAGCCCAATGAAGATGGGAAATGACAGACATTAATTGGATTTGCCAAAATGGGCCACTGGTGATCTTAATAAAAATGGTTTCTGGTGGGGTATTAAGAATGGAAGCAAGATCAGATTGGACTGAGCTGAGGAATAAGTGGAGGAAAGAAAACAGCAAATATGAACCAATCTTTAATAAGTTTAACTCTAAAGAGAAGGAGTAGACATGGAATAGAGGAAATGCATTGTTGCTGTTTTTACATGGAACAAATTCAAGGATGTTTAAGTGAATAATATAGATACACTAAACTAGCTCCCCAAATATATTCCTAAATTTAACTTCCTACCACTTGTTACCCGCAAAATGCTCTTTCAGACCTGTCAATGGATGAAGTCCTCTCTGATGTGCTCTTATCTTTCCATATTGTGCTGGCACTCCTATACTTCTTGTTCAAACTTCAGTTGGGGTCACCACCTCTAGGATGCTATCCCCAAATTCCAGCCTAACAACTTTCTCCCTTTTCTGTTCTCTCATTGGTCCTGGTCCATATGGTTACTGAACAAGGAGAATAAGTGCTGGTTAAAGCTTCATATAAAGCTTTAAGCTTTACACATCAAGTTGTATCCACTGAAAATTCAGAGAATAATATGAGCTATCTATCTGTAAGAGCAACCCAACCTAAGCTGTAATCGGTAAGTAGCTGAGTTGTCTAAGAAAACATAAAAAATCTAAACACAGTTACCTGAGTATATATCTCCAAATTCAGTCAATAAACACTTACTGAACAGCTACTAGGTGCCAGAAACTATTCTAGTTATTGGCACATACTATACTCCTTTCTCTTTAAAATACACTTCTTAGGGCCGGCCCGTGGCTCACTCGGGAGAGTGCGGTGCTGACAACACCAAGGCCCCGGGTTCAGATCCCACATAGGGATGGCCGGTTCGCTCACTGGCTGAGCGTGGTGCTGACAACACCAAGGCCCCGGGTTCGGATCCCACATAGGGATGGCCGGTTCGCTCACTGGCTGAGCGTGGTGCTGACAACACCAAGGCCCCGGGTTCGGATCCCACATAGGGATGGCCGGTTCGCTCACTGGCTGAGCGTGGTGCTGACAACACCAAGGCCCCGGGTTCGGATCCCACATAGGGATGGCCGGTTCGCTCACTGGCTGAGCGTGGTGCTGACAACACCAAGTCAAGGGTTAAGATCCCCTTACCGGTCATCTTTAAAAAAAAAAAAATAAATAAAATAAAATAAAATACACTTCTTAGTTAGAGCAGGGACAACACCTGAATTGTACAGTGTTATACTTGCAGCACCCAGAACTCTACTAGAGGTTGTTCCAAACATATATTGAATAAGTGTAGTCAAAAGCTTTAATATTCTCTAAACTATCACTGGAAAATCTACCAAGCTATCCCCAACTATATTCGTATACTCTGCTTTCCTCCTATGGCAAAGAATGACCTAGTTGTGCTCTACTCTACAGCTACTCTTCTCTACTTGGTCACTGAATCTCGACCCCTCTTGTAAAGATTTCCTAAGGTTAGCTTCTCTCTTTTCCATGTATCATTTCTTTTTCTCTTTTTACTAAATCATTACGATCAGCATATAAATATGATAAAATATCTTCAAAAAAATGCTCCCCTGACATCACCATACCATTCTTGGCACTACCACATTTCTCTGCTCCCTTTGACAGAAAAATGCTTCAAAAGATTATCTTCTTTTATATACAATCAGCTTTCTACTAAATGTTTGTCATCAGTAAAGAATAAACTGTCAAACCTAATGCCTTAATAACATACTAGAAACTTAATAAGTATGTATTTAATAAATAAATGCATAAACATATCAGATTTTTTTTTTTTCCTTTTTTTGTCTTTTTTACTGACCGGTAACGGGATCGCAACCCTCGGTGTCGCGCCTGTACCGGGGACCGGCAACGGGATCGCAACCCTCGGTGTTGCGCCCGCACCGCGCTCAGCCACTGAGCGGGAACCGGTCTCCACATGGGATCCGAACCCTCGGCGGGAGCGCCGCAGCACACTCTCCAGTGCACCACCAGGCTGGCCCAACATATCAGATTTTTAGAGATGAAAGCTGTAATGTCTGAGATCAAAAATATATTAAATGCATTAACAGCAGATTAGACATTGCAGAAAAAAAGATTAGTAATCCTGAAGATACAGCAATAGAAACTGTCCACAATACAGCAACAAAATATAAGACTGAAAAATGTGAACAGAGCATATGTGGGTTGTGTGACAATTTCAAGGGTGTCTAATATAGATGTAATCAGAGTCACTAAAGAAGAGGAGAAAAGAGTGTGTATGGTGGAGGCAGGAGCAGCGATACAGAAAAAAATATTGAGTAAGTCATAGCAAAAGTTTCCCAAATTTGGAAACTATAAACCCCAAATTCAAAGAAGCTCACCAAACCCCAAGCAGAAAGATGAGGAGAGCTACACCAGGACACACCATAACTGAACGGATTAAAATCAGGGATAAAGACAAAAAGAATCTTAAAAGTAGCCAGAAAAAAAGGACACATTACATACATAGAAAGAAAGAAAGAAATGAATGACAACAAAGTACATTATGGGAAACAATGCAAGCCAGAGGACAGGTAACATCTTCAACCTAGAATTCTATACTCAGCAAAAATATCTTAAAAACAAAAAATGGAAAGGTACAATAAAGATAATTTATTTCAGATGTGCAGCTGACAAGTACTAAAAGAAATATTTAAGGAAGTCCTCTAGGTAGAAGGAAAATGATAACATAAGAATCTGAATGAATATAAAGGAATGAAGAGCAACAGAAATGGAAACTACATGGGGAAGTATTTTTTTTTTTTTTTGTCTTTTTTCGTGTCCGGCAACGGATCGCAACCCTCAGTGTCGCGCCCACCGCGCTCAGCCAGTGGGCGGGAACCGGTCTGTATGTGGGATCC
>NW_007726819.1:89512-91086 GCF_000696425.1 Galeopterus variegatus | reverse complement strand
GCCGCCACACTCCCAAGCGGCGCACTGTAGCAGTGCGCCACTGGGCCGGCCCATGGGGAAGTATTTTTAAAGGACTTTTTTCCTTATATTTAAATCTATTTAAAATATAATAGACTGTTTAAATAAAATATAGTAATGATATTGCAGCATTTTAAATTTATGTGAGAGTAAAATATTTGCAACAATAATACAAAGGCTGGGAGGGGAGAAATGGAAGCATAATGACAAAGAGTTTTTATACAATAGAAAGGAACACAATAATATTACTTGAAGATAGATTTTGATAAGTTAAATATATACTCTACAAATCCTGAAGCAAACATTAAATCACACAACTGTTATAGCTAAAAGAAAAAAAGAAAAAAGATCTGATGAGACAAGGAGAAATCAAAAAGATTCAAACCCAACTGTATCAATAATCACTTTAAATATGAATGGTCTAAACACCCCAGTTAAAGCAGAGAGTATCAGATTGGATTTAAAAGCAAAATAAAATTATATGATACCTACAAGGAAGGCATTTTAAATATAAGGGTACAAACAGGTAAAAAGTATAAGGTTAGAAAAAGGTATACCATGCTAATATTAATTAAAAGAAAGTTGAAGTGGTCATATTAATATCAGATAAAATAAATTTTATAGCAAAGAATATTATCAGAATTAAAAGGGGTCATTTCATAATAATAATAGCTCAATTCATTAAGAGTTAAAAACAATCCTAAATATTTATGCAACTAAAAACAGAGCTTGAAAAAGCATGAAACAAGAACAAACAGAGAAATCCAAAATTATAGTTGGAAATTAACTATAACTCTCAATAACTGATAGAACAAACAGAATTAAAGTGAGTAAGAACATAGAAAATTTGTATAACACTATAAATCAACTTGTCCTAAATGACATTCACAGGACACACCACTCAACAACAGCTTTTATAAATGCTGTTGAATATAAATGCTTTTGAAGTGTACACAAAACATTTACCAAAAGAGACAATATTTTGGGCAATGAAATAAGTCTCAATTACTCTAAAAGCACTGAAGTCACATCAAGTACACTCTCTGACCACAATGGAATTAAACCACAAATCAGTAACAGAAAATATGTGGAACATTAATAGCACTAAAAACCTATCTTAGAAAATAAGAAAAATCTCTCAATTCAATGACCTTAGCCTCCACCTCAAGAAATTTTTTAAAAAGAACAAATTAAACCAAAAGAAAGTGGATCAGAAAAAGTAAAAGATCAGGATGGAAACTAATTCATTAAAAAGAAAAACAACAGAGAAAAAAAGCAGTTCTCGTTCTTGGAGAAGATCAATAAAACTGACAATCTCTAGCCAGAGCAATCAGGAAAAAGAGAAGAAACAAATTACCAGCATCAGGAATAAAAGAATTGTTATCACAACAGATATTAAATGTACAAATGAAAATGTATGAAAAACTTACACCAAGAAATTTGATTACTCTGGCATTCAATACATAAAATGGACAAATTCCTTAAAAGATACAAACTACCAAAGCTCATTCAAGGAGAAACAGATAACATGAGTAGCCCTATATATATATATATAT
>NW_007726819.1:88444-89280 GCF_000696425.1 Galeopterus variegatus | reverse complement strand
GAGCGCCGCCGCGCTTCCCAAGCAGCGCACTTATCCAGTGCGCCACCGGGCCGGCCCAAGCCCTATATTTTTTAAAGAAATCTAACTTTCCTTAAAAACCATCTCACAAAGAAAACTCACATCCAGAATTCATCACTGGAGAATTCTAACAAACATTTATGGAAGAAATAATACCAATACTACACAAACTATTTCAGAAAATAGAAGAGGAGTGAATTAGGTCCCATCTCATTTTATAAGGCCAGCATTACTCTGATACCAAAAGAAGGCAATGATACAAGAAAATTACAGACCAAGATCCCTCAGGAACATACACATAAAAATTCAAAAATACTTCTTTTTGAAAATCAAATTCAACACTGTATAAAGCAGATAATACATAATGACCAAGTGGAGTTTATACCAGGAGAATAATATTCATTTAAAATTCAAAAATTAACCAATGTTATTCACCATTTAACAGAACTAAAAAGAAAAATCTTACAATCATATCAACAGACTCAAAAAAAGTATTCAACAAAATCCAAAATTCAGTCCTAATAAGAACTCTTTTTTTTTTTGTCTTTTTTTTTGAGACCGGCTGCACCACGCTCAGCCAGTGAGCGCAGCGGCCATCCCTATATAGGATCCAAACCTGCAGCAGGAGCGCTGCTGCGCTCCCAGCGCCGCACTCTCCCAAGTGCGCCACGGGCTTGGCCCTAATAAGAACTCTTTTTTTTTTTCCTTTTTGTCTTTTTTCGTGACTGGCAACGGATCGCAACCCTCAGTGTCGCGCCTGTACCGGGCTGGGACCGGCAACGGGATTGCAACCCTCCGCGCCGTGCCCGCCCCCCGCC
>NW_007726819.1:73623-87538 GCF_000696425.1 Galeopterus variegatus | reverse complement strand
GTATGTGGGAACCAACCCCTCCGCAGGAGCGCCGCTGCGCTCCCAAGCAGCGCACTGAAGCAGTGCGCCACCGGGCCGGCCCCCTAATAAGAACTCTTAAGCAAGTAGGAATAGAAGGGAATTTCTTCAATTAATAAATGACATCGATGAAAAACCCACAGCTAACATCACACTTAATGGTAAAAGACTGAATACTTTCCCCTCTATGATCAAAAATAAGGCAGGAATGTCTACTCTTACCACTTCCACTCAACACTATACTAGATGTTCTAGCCAGAGCAATAAAGCAAGAATATGAAATGAAGCATCCAGCTTGAAACAAAAGTTGTAAAACTCTTTATTCATAAATGATGTGATCTAAGTAGAAAATTCTATGGTATCTATAAAAACGCAACTAAAATTAAGCAAACTTAGCAAGGTTGCAAGATAAAAGATAAAATTACATATCAAATGTATTTCTATCAACTAGCAAGGAAAAATCAGATACTGAAAGTTTTTTATATAATTCCATTATAATAGCATTAAAAAATGAAATACTTAGAGATAATGCTGACAAAAGATGTGCAAGACCTGTACACTGAAAGCTACAAAACAATACTGAAAGAAATTAAATCAGACCTGAATGAAGAGAAACAAGTGCTCATGGGTGAGAACACTATATTCGTAAGATGTCAGTTCTCCCCAAATTCCTCCATAGATCCTATGCAAACCCTATCAAAATTCCAGAAGGCTTTCATGTTGAAATTGACAACTTGGTTCTAAAATTTATATTAAAATGCTTATGAAAATGGAAAGGGCCTAGAAAAATCAAAACAACTTTGAACAATAATTTAAAATATAATTAAATATAAATAAAGGATTTATATTACCATAGCTTTATAATAAGTCTTAAAGTCAGATAATCAAGACAGGGTGTATGACCATACAGACAAAGAGATAAATGAAACAGAACAAAGTCAGAAATCCACCACACACATATACGGTCAACTGCAACTGCAAAGGCAATTCTATGCAGAGAAAAAAGTCATTTAAATAAATATGCTGGATTAATTGGATATATACATACAAAAAAATGAACTTCATTCCCTATCTTGTCACAATATACAAAAATTAGCTTAAATGGACCACAGACCTAAAAGTGAAACCTAAAACTAAAAAGTCAAGTAAAAAATCTAGAAAAATTTGGATGAGACAAAGATTTCTTAGATATCAAAAACATGACCTGTAAAAGAAAAAATTGATGAAGTGAACTTCATCAAAATTAATAACTTCTGCTCTTGGAAGGACACTTAAGAGAATAAAAAGGCAAACAATAGAACAGGAAGAAAATTTGGAAGTCACATGTCGCATAATGAAGTTATATGCAGGAAACATAACTCCCAAAACACAATAATAAGATGACAACAATCCAATAAAAAATGGGCAAAAGATTCAAACAGACACTGCACCAAAGAAGATAAACAGATGGCAAATAAGTACACGAAAAGATGCTCAACATCACTTGTCCCTAGAGTAATGTAAATTGAAATCACAATTGCTCTCTAAAATTTAAAGAGAATGACCATATCAAGCATTGGGAAGGATGTGGAACAACTGGAACTCTCATATTCTACTGTAGGAATATTAAATGGTTCAACTACTTTGGAAAACAGTATGACAGTTTTTAAAAAAGTTTAATATACACCTACCATATCCAATCACTCCACTCACAAATATTTTTTTTTGGCAGCTGGCCAATACAAAGATTTTACCCTGGATCCTGGTGTTATCAGCACCAACTGAGCTGAGGCTAACCAGTCAGCCCACTCATAAATATCTACAAATAAAATTAAAGTCTATGTTCAAACAAAGACTTGTACATGAATGTTCACATCATCTTCATTTTTAATAACCATAAACTGGAAGCAACCCAAATGTCCATCAATATGTGAATGGATAAACAAATTGTAGTATAATTATAAAATTGAATACTACCTTAACAATAAAAATAGTCTATACATGCAATGATATGGATGAATCTCAAAATAATTATGCTGAAAGAAGCCAGAACAAAAAAGACAGTACATATAGAATCATTCCATTTATATAAAATTCTTGAAAATACAAAACTAATCTACAGTGACAGAAATCAGATTAGTGGTTGCCTGGGGATGGGACGAACAGGGAATGGAAGGAAAATAGCATTATAAAGGATCATAAAGAAACTTTTGGGAGTGATTGATATGTTTATTATTGACAGAGTTTAGGCGTGTTGTCCTCCCCAAATTCATGTGGAAATCTAATCCCCAATGTGGCAGTGTTGGGAGCTGTTTGAGTCATGGGGGCAGATCTCTCATGAATGGATTAATGCTTTCACTGGAGGGTAGGGGTAGTGAGTGAGTTTTTGCTCTATTAGTTTCCATGAGAGCTGGTTGTTTAACAGACCCTGGCACCTCCCACCTCTCTCTCTTGCTTCCTCTCGCCATGTGATCTACTTGTACCTGCCTGCTGCTTTCCACCATGAGTAGAAGCAGCCTGAGGCCTGTGTCAGATGCAGCTGTCCCAGAATCATGAGCCAAATAAACCCCTGTTCTTTATAAATTACCCAGTCTCAGGCCGGCCCATGGCTCACTTGGGAGAGTGTGGTGTTGATAACACCAAGGCCACAGGTTCAGATCCCTATATAGGGATGGCCAGTTAGCTCACTTGGGAAAACATGGTGCTGACAAAACCAAGTCAAGGGTTAAGATCCCCTTACCGGTCATCTTTTTAAAATAAATAAATAAATAAATTACCCAGTCTCAGGTATTCTGTTATAACAACACAAAAATGACCTGAAACAGTTATCCTGCTTGTAGTGGTGTTTTACAGGTGTACACATGTCAAAACTTATCAAAATGTATACTTTAAATATATATCATTTACTGAATGTCAATTAATCATCAACAAAACTATATAAAAAAGATATGTGACTAAAATTTTTTAAATAATATGTTGTGAGGTTTATAACAGATAAGTAACACGTATGATAATAATACAGGGAATAAGAAGAGAGAAATGAAGTTATACTGCTGTAAAGCAATTAAGCTATATGTGAAATAATATATTATTTTAATATATATGTGGTGTGTTGCAAGATAAATTGTAAACCCTAGGGCAAGTCCCCACCCCCAGACGTCTGGAAGACTCACATCTCCCATTTCATTCATTTATTTATTTTTTCTTTTCTGTAATTGGTCAGCATGGAGATCCAAAGTCTTGACCTTGATGTTATAACACCATGCTCTAAAGCTAACCAGCCAGCCCTCAATTTCAAAACTTACTATGAAGCTGCAGTACTCAAGACAGTGTGGTACTGACATAAGGAAATATGTACATATCAATGAAAGATAATTGAAAGTCCAGAAATACACTCTCACATTTATGGTCAACTGATTTTCGACAAGGGTCGAAATACAAATCAATGAGGAAAGAATAATCTTTTCAACAAATGGTGTAGAGACAACAGGATATGCACACGCAAAAGAATGAATTTGGACCTTCTACCTCACTCCACAGACAAAAATTAACTCAAAGTGGATCAAAGACCTAACTGTAAGAGTTAAATGATAAAACTCTTAGAAGAAAACAGGTGTAAATCTTTGTTATCTTGGATTATGTAATGGTTCCTTAGGTATGACACCAAAAGCACAAGCAACAACAACAAAATAAACTGAATTTCATCAAAATTAAAAACCTTTGTGTTTCAAAGAACATCAAGAAAGCAAAAAACCCTCACAGAATTGGAGATTTTTGAAAATCATGTATCTGATAATGAACTGGTTTCTAGTATATAAAGAAATCCTATAACTCAATAATAAAAAGACAATTCAATTTAAAAATGAGCAAAAGATCTGAACAGATGTTTCTCCAAATAAGATATATAAATGCCAATAAGCACATAAAAAGATTCTCAGCATGGTCCGCCATCAGAGAATTGCAAATCAAAACCATAACAACATACCACTTCACATCCACTAAAATGGCTCTAATCAAAAAGAAAGACAAGAACAAGTTAGCCATGATGTGGAGAAAAGTGGAACTCTTGTAATACTGCTGGTGGGAATGTAAAATGGAGCAGCCACTCTGGAAATCATCTGGTAGTTCCTCAAGTGATTAAACAGTTACCATATGATATAGCAGTTTCACTCCTAGGTATATAATCAAGAGAACTAACTAGTTATATACCAATTCTATGCAGTGTAGAAGCATTATTCTTAATAGCCAAAAAAAGGGGAAAAACCAAAATTCATCAACTGATGGATAAACAAAATGTGATATATACATACAATGAAATATATTCAGCCATTAAAAGGAATGAAGTACTGACACATGCTAAACATTGGATGAACTTTGAAAACCATTGATGGAGTTTGGATGTGCTGTCCCCTCAAACTCATGTGGAAATTTGATTTCCAATGTGGCAGTGTTGGAAACTGATTGAGTTATGGGGGCGGATCGCTTATGAATGGATTAATGATCTCCCTGGGGGAGGGGGGAGTAATGAGTGAGTTCTTGCTCTATTAGTTCCCATGAGAGCTTGTTGTTTATAGGACCTTGGCACCTCCCCTCTCTCTTGCTTCCTCTCATCATGTGATCTGCTTGTACCTGCTGGCTGCCTGCCACTTTCTGCCATGAGTAGAAGCAGCTTGAGGCCCATGCCAGAGGCAGCTGTCCCAGAATCGTAAGCCAAATAAAACTCTTTCCTTTATAAATTACCCAATCTCAGGTAATTCTGTTATAGCAACACAAAATGGACTAAAACAACCATGCTAAGTGAAAGAATCTAGTCACAAAAGACCACATAGTGTATAATTCCATTTATAATAAAATGTCCAGAACAGACAAATCTATACAGAAAGGACAAACTCATAACCATGCCAGGAGCTAGGAAAGGAAGGTTTGGAAGATATGAAAGGGTAACTGCTAAAGGATACAGGGTTTCTTTTTGAATTGATGAAAATGTTCTAAAATAATTGTGGTGATGGTTGCACAATTATGTAAATGTACTAAGAACCAGTGAGTGAACTGTACATTTTAAATGGGTGAATTATATGGTACGTATAATTATATCTCAATAAAACTATTACCAAAAAAAGTAGGTACTAGCCAGAATAATGAAGTTATGTTCAAAGTCTTCTGATAAACTGAAGCTTTAATTTTACAACTACCCCCCTCCCAAAAACAAAACAGAGGTATAGGTATTAAGTAATACTGTACAGGAGATAAAATGGGATATTAAAAAATAATTATTTAATCCAAAAGAATCCTAAGTAATGGAACAAAGAAACAAAGAACTGATGGTGCAAATAGAAAACAAATAGCAAAACAGTATATTTAAACCTAATAACAGTGATAATTACATCAAAATGAAATGGTTTAAACACTCCAAGATTAAATACCAGAGATGGGGGCTGGCCCGGTGGCGCACTCGGTAGAGTGCGGTGCTTGGGAGCGTGTTGGCGCTCCCGCCAAGGGTTCGGATCCCATATAGAGACTGGTCCGCTCACTGGTTGAGCGCGGTGCGGGCACGACACTGAGGGTTGCGATCCTGTTGCCCGTCACAAAAAAGACAAAAAGGAAAAAAAAAAAAAAAATACCAGAGATGGGCAGGCTGGATAAAAAAGCAAGACCCAAATACATACTGCCTATAAGAAGCCTACTTTAAATACAGAGGCACAATAAATAAATAAATAAATAAATAAATAAATAAATAAATAAATAACAAGGCCCAAATACATACTGCCTATAAGAAGCCTACTTAAATACAGAGGCACAATAAATAAATAAATAAATAAATAAATAAATAAATAAATAAATAAAAAGCAAGGCCCAAATACATACTGCCTATAAGAAGCCTACTTAAATACAGAGGCACAATAAATAAATAAATAAATAAATAAATAAATAAATAAATAAATAAATAAATAAATAAATAAATAAATAAAAAAGCATGACCCAAATACATACTGTCTATAAGAAACCTACTTTAAATACAGAGGCACAATAAATAAATTAAAAAATAAAAAACAAACAAACAAACGAATAAATAAATAAGGCACCAATGTATTAAAAGAATGGAAAATGGTAAACCAGGCTAACAATAAGTTAAAAGAAAGCTGAAGTAAGTATATGAATATTAGACGAAGTAGACCTCAGAAAAGCAGAGAAAAGGACATCTCACAATGAAAAAATAATCAATTTGAAAGACATAGCAATCTTAAACTGTGTATGTACTTAAAGACAAAGTTTCAAAATATATGAGCCAAAAACTGACAAAACTTTCTGAGGTGAAATGAGACCAATCTGCAAATACAGATGTGGATGTCAAAACTTTTCTCAGTAACTGATGGAACAAGTAGACAGAAAGTCTGTAAAAATATAGATATAGATGATTAACCATTCTCAACCAAGTTGATCTGAGATACATAGAACACATTGTGTCTAATGCACATGAAATACCACCGACAGAGATCATATATGGGGCCATAAAACAAATTTCAATAAATTTTAAAAGACTGAAATTATATAGCATATATTTTCTAGCAAGAACATAAATTTAGAAACTGAATGCGAAATGATAAATGAAAATCCTGGAATACTTGAAAATGAAAGCACATACTTCTAAATAAGTCATAGATCAAAGAGGTCACATAGGAAATCAGAAAATCCTTTAAACTGAATATAATAAAACATCAAAATTTGTGGGATACACCTAAAGCAGGGCTTAGAGTAAAACTGATAGTTTTACATACTTATATTAGAAAACAATGG
Source organism: Galeopterus variegatus (assembly GCF_000696425.1). Classification (NCBI taxonomy): domain Eukaryota; kingdom Metazoa; phylum Chordata; class Mammalia; order Dermoptera; family Cynocephalidae; genus Galeopterus; species Galeopterus variegatus. The sequence continues at coordinate 80,746 of NW_007726819.1, read as the reverse complement.
GCCGGATGGGCTGGCCCGGTGGCGCACTGCTACAGTGCGCCACTTGGGAGCGTGGCAGCACTCCCGCCGAGGGTTCGGATCCCACATACAGACCGGTTCCCGCTCACTGGCTGAGTGAGGTGCGGGCGCAACACCAAGGGTTGCGATCCCGTTGCCGGACACCAAAAAGGGGAAAAAAAAAAAAAAAAAGAAAAGAAAACAAGAAATGTTTACAATCAATGATCTAAGTTTCTACCTTAACAAGTTAGAAGAAAAGCAAGTGAAAATTGAAATAAGTAGAAAGAAGAAAAGAATCACAATAAAAGCAGAAATCAAAGAAATATAAAACAGAAAAAAGCCCAGAAGATGGTTCTTGGAAACCATCTACACAATTCTAGCTAGACTAAACTATCTATACAATTCTAGCTAACCCTCTAGCTAGACTGATCAAGGAAAAATAGAAAGAGAAAACACAAATCACCAATATCCAGAAAAAAACTGACTTCACTACAGATCCTATAGACATTAAAATAATATTATAAATAATTTTATGCCCATAAATTTGACTCTTTACATGAAATGAACAAATTACTAAAGCTCACACAAGAAGGAATAGAAAATCTGAATAGCCTTCTATTAAAGAAATTGAATTTGAATTTGTACTCAAAAACCTTCCAATAAAGAACACTATATGACCAGATAGCTTCTAAGCTGAATTCTAATAAACACTCAAGGAAGAATTAATACTAATACGCCACAAACTATTTCAGAAAATAGAGATAAAGGGAATATTTCCCTGCTCCTTTAAGAGGCCAGTACTAGCTGATACCAAAACCAAAGACATCATATGAAAATCTCAAACAGGCTTCCCCACCCCCACCAAAAAAAAAAAAGGAAAAGCCAAAAGATTTAAACCGACATTTCAAAAAGAAGATATATGAATGGCCAATAAGCACATTCAGTATCACCAGTCATCAGGGAAATAAAAATTAAAACCAAAATGGTATTTCTCTGTCTACATGCCCAGTAAAATGGCTAAAACTAAACAGACTGACAATACCAAGTGGAGGCAAGGATGTAGAACTGGAACTACATACACTGCTGGGGGGTGGGGTTGGGGTAAATTAAAAGAGTGGTACAACCACTTTGGAAAATAATTTTCAAACAGTCATTATAAACTTAACATGCACTTAACCATATGGCCCAGCAATTCCACTTTTTATCACATGACCCAGTATTTACCTGAGAGAAAAGAAAACTTAAGTCCACACAAAGAAACAAATGAATGTTAATTGATGTTTATTCTTAACAGCCTAAATGTGGGAACAATACAAATGTTCATCAACGGATGAATGGAGAAACAAATTCTGGTATTTTAATACAACAGAAAACTAACTAGGAATAAAAGGAAAAACTACTGATACACCCAAGAACATGGAAGAATTCCGAAAGCACATGCTGAGCAATAGAAGGCAGACATATGAAAGAAGTATACAATGTATGGATTGTTTATATAAAATTCTAGAAAAAGCAAAACTTTTCTATACAGACATAAAACAGATCATTAATTGTGTAGGACCAGCGGCAGGAGTGAGGTGGACTACAAAGTAACATGAAGGAATTTTGGGGGGATGGAAATGTTCTAATTCTTGATTACAGTGGTGGTTACACAGGTACATACATCTATCAAAACTCAAACTGTATATTAAATATAGCTACATTTTGTAAATGTAAATAACGTTTATTTAAAAAGCCAAATGAGTGGTATGATACACATATAGACAGAAAGTTATAGCTCTACCTCACATTATTCACAAAAATAAAATGGCTATAGATACACATAAAAAACAAAATTAAAACCACATTAAAAGAAAAACAAGAAGGTATATTTATGATCCTCAGGAAAGAAAAGCCTTCTTTAACAAGACACATGAAAAAATGCTCAATTTCACTCAGCATCCAGGAAATGCAAATCAAGAGCACTTTGAGATACCATCTCACTCCAATTAGGATGGCTAATATCCAAAAGACTGAGAATGATAAGTGCTGGAGAGGTTGCAGAGAAAAAGGAACTCTCATACCCTGTTGGTGGGGCTGCAAAATGGTGCAGCTTTTATGGAAAATGGTATGGAGGCTCCTCAAACAATTACATATAGATCTACCATATGACCCAGCTATTCCACTGTTGGGAATATACCCAGAGGAATGGAAAGCATGATGTCGAAGGGATACCTGTACTCCAATGTTTATTGCAGCTCTATTAACAATAACCAAGGATTGGAACCGGCCCAAATGTCCATCATCAGATGAGTGGATAAGGAAAATGTGGTATATCTATACAATGGAGTACTTACTCTGCTATAAAAAAGAAGGAAATACTACCATTTGCAACATGGATGGACTTAGAGAAAATTATATTAAGTGAAACAAGTCAGGCACAGAAAGAGAAATACCACATGTTCTCACTTATTTGTGGGAGCTATAAATAAACAAACAAACACACAAACAAATAAAGGGGGGGGAGAAAACACAACAATCAGAAAAATTCCTTGAACTTTTTAAGTCAAGTGAACTTATATGATGTGGGGGAGAGGGGAGGGGGTGGAGAGGAACAGGTAAAAGGGCATGAAAATCAACTACAACGTATATTGAAAAGTAAAATGAAATTTAAAAATAAAAAACAAAAAATAAAAAGCAAAAGCTATAAAGAAAGAGAAGGATATTTGTGGGGCCTTTGAAAAGTTCATGGAAAGATTTGTATTAGCTTTCAATTTCATTTTTCCATCAACTTTCTGAAGTACTTTCAGAATTTATTCATGAAAATTAAAACCTTCTGGACCATAAAACTTTTTTGACAAGAATCTAACTGGGAGATATATTTACAGGGTATATAAGAAATTATTAGAATCCAGAATTCAAACAAAACAACATGAAACAAAAAAAGAAGCCTTCCTAAAACTCATTAGATAAAAGATGAAACCCAAAGGGCAGTAGGAATAGGCAAATTCACCCATACAGAAATCAAATAGGTGGCAAATGTGTAAAGATGAACCTCAGCAGCAATCTAGAAAACAGAATTCCATTTTTCACTCAAAAGATAAGTGTTTAATAATATCAAATGGTGGTGTGCATGTGAGGAATAATAGGTAATGCAAATGGGAGTATGGACTGGTACACATCCTGTAAGGTAACTATAGAAGGAATTTGAGAGTATATATTAAATAAATACGCTCAATACTCAGCGATTCTTCTTCTTGCTTTTTACCGTAAAGAAACTCACACACACACAAGAAGGCAGGAACAAAGATATCCACTAAAGAACTGTATAAAGAAATGTTTGTAGAACAAAGATATCTACTAAAGAAATGTTTGTAGAAAATTAGGTACCAACTTAAATACCAAAGAAAAATGGCTAAATAAACTAGGACACATTTATACTATGGATGCAGTTAAAAGAAATGATATATGTAATAACATGGAAAAGTCTCCAAGACCTACTGCTGACTGATTAAAGATACAGAACAATGGGGGCTGGCTGGTTAGCTCACTTGGGAGAGTGTGGTGCTGATAACACCAAGGTCAAGGGTTCGGATCCCCACAGCAGTCAGCTGCCAAAACAAAAATAGATAAATAAAGATACAGACCAATATATCTGTGCAGAAATAAAATAAATGAGAAAATGCTTATTTGTAATAATTACACATATATGTATATAAATGCATGTAAAAAGACTTGCAAAGGTACATATGAAAGGAGCTGTGGTGAGATAAAGAGGGCAGAATTGGGGAAAGGCTATTATTAGGGGTCCTGGTCAAACTTACAAAAGGACAATGTATTTTTATGTTATTTGTATAAGTATAAATTGTTTAAAAAAACTGCTGATTTTAGATGAGCTTAGAACTGTTGTCTGAGGAGCCTCTTTCCATAGGACATAGGTATGATTGCTATGTCCTATGGAAAGGAGTTCCTTAGACAATGGCTTGAGAAGCCCTTACCACCTCTGGCCTAAAATACCATAATCATTTTCAATAAACATCAATGCCTTTTAAGACTCTCACCCATATTGCCTTCAAAGCTTTCTCAAGCACTTTTCAATCCGAGATGCTCTTGATTCCATTACCCTGTTTAGTTTTCTTCACAGCAATTGTCACTATGTGAACTTATCTATTTATTCACTTATTTATTGTCTGTCTCCCACTAAAATGGGAACGGCAAGACAATGAATTCATATGATCTTAGTCGTGCCATTTAGAGTTTTCTTACAGTATCAAAGACACATTTGATTTACTTACCTTCGTTGGAAAAGGAAATTTGGAAGGTTCTGTTTTGCATGGAGTATGAATAGCCGTTAGAGGGGGAGGCCATGAATGCGTCATCTCCTGAAACGTAATTATTACAGTTTGTTTTCAACCAGATCAAGGATAAAAATTATACAGCTAAAAACCAGATTTGTATTTATAAATACTGGTTTCATGATTGCTCCTCCAAAACTATACATATTTAGTCAATAAATATTAATTAAGCACAACTGTGTGCAAAAGCACTACGGGGAAGGTAATAGGAAGATAAATAATAAATACTCCCTGGCTTCAAGGAATTTACAGTTAGGATGATGAGACCTGTGAATAGTTACAGAATCAGCCTGTAATCCGATACAAGGCACATAATAAAATACTACTAAGGAAGAGCTTGCTGTTGGAGTGGGAGGAAGAGGATAATGCTAAAGGAAAACAGCTAACATTTACTGTGTACCTTTAATGGGCCAGACACTATGCTAAGTGATTAACATGTCTGTTACTCATTTAGCACTCACAATGACAATTATGAGGTAGATACCATTATTATGCTAACTCTGTTTAGGATAAAACTGAAGCAAAGGTTAAGTTATTTATTCAAGGTCAAACATTAAGTAACAAACACAGAATTTCATTCTAAGAAGTCTGGCTACAAAGTCCATGCACTAATAGGTCATATGAGGAAATCAGAAAAGAGATTTCAATGAGAAGGAAAACAGACAAGCAAGGCCCTACGTCTGATTTCATTCGATGTCTTCTGTCTAAACATATGCCAAGTATGTCCAAGTGGAGTTTGGATAAGATCATAACGTGTATGTTATAGGAGCAGGGGAGTGACAGGTTATTAGAACAAGGAGGGAGTGTTTTATTTCTGGCATTTAGTTGAAAGTAAGCCATCAGATAGACTGAGGAAATGCAATAAATTAAAGGTGGTATAATACCTAGGAATTTACCCATAGTTATACTCACATAGTTATGTAAAGATAAACATTGTTCAAGGGGCTGACACTAACAAAATGGAAACAGCCTAGATATCTAACAACATAATAATGATTAAATACATTACCAGACATCTATAAAATGGAACACCAAGCAGCCATTAAAATAAGAAATTTAACTACTGATATGAAGTTATGTCCACACTATATTGTTAAGTGACAAACACAAAGCATAGTATGCCCTATTTTTAAAATGTTTACTAAAAAATCTCCAGAAGTACAATTAACAGTGGCTACCTTTGGACAATACAATGACAGAAGGGGGAAGAGATGGGCACTTCATACAGCCTGTAGTACTTGAACCTCTTAAAACAGCTACCTGCATGTAATTGCTCTTTATCCTCTTATAATGTTTTAATAGCATTTCACTTCCTAAAATAATACTATATAGTTGATTATTTCCTATATCCTGCTCTAGAATGTCAGCTCAAAGGGTGCAACAACTGTATCACTACTGTATTCCCAGTGCCTGACTGGGAATACACATAGTAGGTGCTCAGTTAGCATGCCCTGAATTAATAAATCAATTTTTCTCAATAAACATATATTCCTTTTAGATTAAAAAGTTTTTTTCTTTAAGTTCATGATGGGATTCCTACAAACATTATGACTAGGAATATGAAGAAAGCATGAAGGGAATGCAGACCTGAAGTTCTCTGCACACTGCAGACAGGGAAGGAAAAGGAAACAAATTCATACACCTCAGGTTTTCAGCATTGGTATTTTATAACTCAAATACCAAAATACTCTTAATTAAAAATCTATTTAACTCTCCGACTTGTGCCAAGCTATGTACAAAACGTAGAATAAATGGTTAGTAACATCAAGGAGATAATTAAATATAAGAAAATCTTCCAGGCACTAAAATTCTATGCGTCATTGAAGATTCAGAAAAATATATATGGCCTCTTAGATTTTTTATATACATGGCAACTAAAAAATAAATGCTATATGAGATTCAGAGGAAAGAGTTATCACTATGGTCTGATGGTCTGATACATGGGGAAGAATTATTTCATTGGGATTCTAAGAAAAAAACAATATAACTGAAGGGGAAGGAGAAATACATTCCAAGCTTAAAGAGCAATAAAGTGTATGGCTTAGGGAAACCAGTTTGCAAAAGCAGTCAATCAGCAACGGGAGAGGTTAGGACCAGCCTATGGAAGGTCTGGAATGTTAAATTTGGACACTATTCTTCTATGGGACTTAGAGAGCCACTGAAAATTTGTAAGAAAAAAATTAATTTATGAAGACCAGGGACTGAAGTAAAGAATCTGGTACAAATGCAGAAGACAGATGAACAGAGAGACTTTAGAGGCAGAAGGCAGAGTGAGGACTCTCTGTTACAGCTACTGAAGCTCAAGGTGGCAGAAACAAAAAGGAATAGATATTTTCAAGAAAAGTTCAAAGTCTACATCTAGTTTTGCGTTTAAATAGAAAAGAGAAAGAAATTAGAAATAATTAGGATTCTACACTTACAAGCATGGGAGAATGGTAGTACCACGAATAGAAGGAAGTCTGATAGATATGGCTTTAGACATGTTGAGTCTGAAGAAGCAAAGAGAAATCCAAATGGAAACTCAGCTGAGAAGCAATTAAGAGACATAAACCAAAACCCAAAGGAGGCCAAGGCAAGAGAGAAAGACTAAACAGCTGTCTAACAGATAGAGCCAAGAATGGTAGAAAAAGGCAAGTCAAAGAGAAGAAGAAAAAAAAGAGAGGCTAGAAGAATGCACCCATACTTAAAAGATAAGACACAAGAGTTCCAAAAAGGCAGAGAAAGAGAAGCAAAAAAGGTGGATGGGAAATAAAAACAACAAAGCCTAATAACAGTAAAAAAAAAAAAAAAAA
>NW_007726819.1:50862-73163 GCF_000696425.1 Galeopterus variegatus | reverse complement strand
GGAAATAAAAACAACAAAGCCTAATAACAGTAAAAAAAAAAAAAAAAAACACCTCAAAAAAAAGAAGGGGGAAAAAAAAAAAAAAAAAAACAACTCTACAATAAGCAGAGAGAGTAAAGAAAATAAGAACTCAAACGAAGCCCCTGGATGAAGGGGAAGATAATGACCTTAGAGAAATAGATACAGCAAAATGGAAGAGGTAAAAGGGAGATTATAGTGGGCTACAGAAGGGAATGGGAGAGAACAGAGTAGAAGCAGGCAATGCAGGTAGTCTTTCAAAAGTAGCCACAGTGAAATGCAAATATAGACACAAATATGGAGGAGCTCACAACCCCCCCCCAAAAAACCCCTCCCAAACCAAGAAAGTACGAGTAATATGTGACTGACAGTTTTCTCTACTGAGCAAAAAGCAGTCATCATCACTCACTAATTCACTGGACTTTCTCTTTTTCCAGCAGACATGATTTCTTTTTCCAACAGAAGAATTTACTTTTTGGTCATATATCACTTTTAAACATATCCCATTAAATACTCAAAATGTGCAGTACTCAGAAGGGTGTGGGGATGTGTGTGTGTGACTGGCCAGTAACAGGGATTGAACCCTGGACCTTGGTGTTATCAGTACCCTGCTCTAACCAACTGAGCTAACCAGCCAGCCCTAAAGAGGTCATTTATTGTAGGACTTTACCAGTATGTACAGATAAATTACAAAGGAAGCTATTTTCAACTAAAGGTTTGAGAGTAAAAAACACTGAGTTTTTTAGCACTTCAAACTATTAACTGATAAGCTTAAGAAAGTGCAGTCATATTTGGTTTCTTCCTCTTTTCAAGGCAAACTGTTAAGACTGTAATTTGTTTTACTTAAAAACAAAAAAACAAAACCAGCTCTGTGAAGGCAAATAGTGAAGTAAACAAACCATGCAACTCAGAATCTAAGTATAAGCAGAACAGAGAGTCAATTATTTATGATGGGCATAATCAAGTTACACAAATAAGCAATCTGTTCTTTCAGATCCTCTGTCAAATACAGGTGGAAGGAGGGTAAGAGGGTGACAGAGCATCATAATTAAATAAGAGATTGAAATGATTTTTAAAAAAAACTTACTTTAAGAATTTCATCCACACAGCTCACATCACCAGAAGCTGATGCCTTAAGAGAAAAAGAAAGACACGTTAGATTTGGAATATTTTATTATTAGATTTTTAGTATTTGCTGCAGAGATTTAAAAACATTATTAGAAATTAAATAAAATTTAAAGGAGTATTTATAATCTAACTACTCTAAATCAGAACGCTTGTTACAATTTCTCGACTAATTTCCTTAAATACAAATTTTCAAGCACTAGAAACTTTTAAACACCAAACTATACATAACTTGAGGAACTTAATTTTTTTCAAAGGATTTTAAAATTTTGTCTTTCTTATACATTAGATTAGAAATAATTTTTAAAATGTAATTTTTCAGGGGAGTGGCTAGTCCAAAAATTTGAAATTTTATTTATATACAAAATATACCACGATACTGAGATACATCATTTCACATAAACTAACAAACAGTAAAATGAGTATTATTGAAAGATTACTGGTCTGGAACATGATGGAAATCTTACACAGTCTTTTTTAAATCACAGAAGGTAAGTTGCTTATTCTAAGGCACAAAAAGTAATTAGAGAACTGTACTAAAGCCCAACTCTAAGGATCATGCTGTTTGAAGAAAAGAACAAATTAGCATTTTACTGTTCTCTTCAGAGGAGTAATTAGATGGCAAATGCCACTAACGATGAGTTTCCCAACACCACAGGAAAAATTTTGAAACGTTCTCAAAACAGCATTTTACATATCCCTGATTCTTCTCCCCACCACTCTGAGTAATGGAGCTATAATTTTTGGCTACTGACATTACTTAAAAATTTTATTTTATTGTACGAACTACATCAAAAGATAAAATTTTAAGGGATGGCCATGTAGCTCAGCTGGTTAGAGTATAGCCTTATAACCCCAAGGTCATGGATTTGGATCCCCATACTGGCCAGCTGCCAAAAAAAAAAGATAAAATTTTACAATGAATGCTTACTTCTTTGGTTATTTTGAAAATCATGGTTTGTTATGCAGTTATTAACACTGTAAATTTCAAACAACTGCTATGAATCTGGAGCAGCTGTCTCAATCCTTGAAGTATAACTAGAGAAAAGAATTATAGCATCCAAACTATACAACATGACAATCTCCATGGACCCCAAAGTCCCAACATTTACCACCATGAAACAAGGTCCACATCTCATACTCATGAATGAAAATAGAGAAGTTAATCTTTTTAAACAAAAGAAAACAAGGTATATTACTCCATAAAATCAAAAGCAGGAAATCTAAGGTATTGATGGACCACGCTTTTATTCTGTAACTGACTTGTCATTTTAATATTTGAAAACCGTGAGAGACATTTTCTCTATTTCCCAAGAGGGGAAGCTAACAGCTCTATGGATCCACTTGGGAGTCATGCACAAGTCTTTCTTTAAGCTTTTTTTCCCCATCTTTAAACTTTTAAACATTCCTTACTATTAAGACAAAGAGGCAATTCACATTCAATCATAACTTCATGGTCAATTGCTTTACATAGTCACAATGTTAAAAGCTCTAAATGTGTGACTTACATCCAGCGGTTGGGAAGGTATTTTCAGCTTGGTGAGATGTGCTTTGCTGCTGGGCTTCAACTCAGTCATGCTGTTGCCATGGGATTGGCTGCTGTAGTGCTCAGAGGACAGCTTTGGTTCCATGGACTCCTGTCCATCCATGGGCCGTACATAGGCAGTGGGTTTCTGTAACATTGAACTGGATTTTGACATCAACGACGGTGGGAAAGACTGATTTGAGTGCTGCCCACTTGAAAAAGGTACACGGGAAGGAGAATCCCAGTTTGCATCAGGGTCCCGAGGTGATTTGGAACGCTGATGTTCCTTGCTATGGTGATCATTCCCATGAGACCTGGAATGACTGGAGCTCAATGAAGAAACAGCCTGGGGTTTTCCAGGGCTGGAAGAACGTGATTTGGAGTGTTCTGATCCATGTTGGCTTTTTTTACGGCTACCACTTCCGCTACTGCTGTATGAGTCACGGTCGTGCCTCTGGCCACCACTGTTAGTGCTACTACTGCCACCTGCACTGGTCCGCTGGCTACTATGTCCACTTTGTAAGCCTGAGGACCGTTTCTGAGACTGAGAAGTGCTGGGTGCAGGTCCTACTGGAGTCCATTTGCTACTCTGATGAGAACCTCCATGTCTCTGTTCAAAGAAATTTGGATTAGATTTTTCATCTGCTGTTGGTGGTACTGTAGGCTTGGGAATTGCAACAAGCTTTGGTATAGATCTGTCCCCTATGAAATCCTTCATTTCATCGTAGTTTCCAAGCATACTTTGAATACGACTTGATAACTTATCTTCTTTGCTAGTCTACAAAAAAAAATGTAAAATAGAATTATACAATTAGCATAATCAGAAATAAAATATGCTTCTAAACTAATTTTCCAAACTTCAAAGGGAAAAGGGCTTTTCAAAGGGTGGCTTCAACTCATATCTTAAAGTTAAAATCTAGAATAAAACTCCATATATGTAATATTTATAGTGAAAAAATTCATTGACAGTATCTAAAAATAACCATGCTAAAATATAAATATTCTATAAGACACTGAGAAATACATATAATAGATTCTAGAAGGGGAAAATAAAATCCAAATTTTACCAGAAACATACTGGAATAGCAAAAGTCTTTTGAAGAACAGAAAGTAATCTGACCTACGTAATTAAGTTCAAGGCCAGCAGATTAGCCAACACTTATAACTTGGCAGTCTGTGAAAACATTATATTCCTTGTAATTAAATGTTATAGTTAGGGCCGGCCCGTGGCTCACTCGGGAGAGTGCGGTGCTGATAACACCAAGGCCCCGGGTTCGGATCCCACATAGGGATGGCCGGTTCGCTCACTGGCTGAGCATGGTGCTGACAACACCAAGTCAAGGGGTTAAGATCCCCTTACCGGTCATCTTTTTAAAAAAAAAAATGTTATAGTTAGACGCGGAAACAAAAATTTAATGAAATAAGTTATACATAACTGATTGCTTTTTATTTTAATTCCCTCTGCTACTGTGACTCATCAAGTTAATAAAAGTTCCCAACAACAAATTAAGCATGGAAAACCCATTGGTAAAGTTTTTTTTTTTTTTTTTTTTCCTTTTTGTCTTTTTTCGTGTCTGGCAACGGACCACAACTCTCAGTGTCGCGCCCGTACCGGACCGGGACCGGCAACGGGATCGCAACCCTCGGCGCTGCGCCCGCCCCTCACTCAGCCAGTGAGCGGGAACCGGTCTGTATGTGGGATCCGAACCCTCGGCGGGAGCGCCACCGCGCTGCCAAGCGGCGCACTGTAGCAGTGCGCCACTGGGCCAGCCCATTGGTAAAGTTTTAAATCCTGACTTTTCATTCTGATCAATAAAGCCTCCAACTTCTGAAGTCAACAGTATATACTTTAAGTTCCAAAGAATTATTTTTGGGTAATAAGAAGGTCCAAGATGTCTTCCAACTTTAGGACTCTTTCATATTCATATGTATGAAAGAAAGTTTACTGATTACTTTAAAAAGAAATCAAGACTGAACCACCTCTATTTATTTTGAGATTAACAAGAATCGATAACTTCAGATTACTTGAAAATCAATCTGACCCTATTAAACAAGAAAGGTAAATATATAGCTATTTACAGACAACACCGAGATCTGAGATTAAATCCAATGCATTACAGTGAAAGTACAAAATAAATGGTAGTGTGATATAAAGATTCTGGACAAAACTCTTATTTTTTTCATCATGTCTTTAATCCTTAATTTAATCCCTAATCCCAGGTTTTTTGTTACACTCACATAAATGATGTCAGCATGACTGCATTTAAATTGAGAAATCCCTAAAAACTCACGATAAATGGCTTATATAGAGCACATAATGCTTTCCATACACACCAAATATTATGGGGGTAAATCTGGGATACATTGTTACTTTTAATATTTTATCAGAAAAAAGTTTAACATTTTTTGGTGGCTGACCTGTATGGGGAAAAGTCTAACATTCTTAATCTCATACTATACATTAATAATAGTCATTAATGCTCTAATACATAGTATTATTTTCTATTATACAGGGTGTAAGCCTTTAAAAACTAAGGACAGTTGAAATGAAAACCAAAGCCAAATAAAATGGTAGAGAGACATCTGAGGCTACTAAAGCTACACTAAGAGTCATCAGAAGTGGTACTATTCAGTGTTTTTTGTAATCCCCAATCAAGTACAATAATAGTAATAAAAATTGCAATTGATTCAAGTTATTGAACACCTCTGGTAGCATGCTTTAAAATAAATCTGATATTGTTAATTAAGCATTAAATGTATTAGAAAGAATATCAAAGAATATAATTTATGAAAACAGAAAAAGAACCAGACTGATACTGAAGATATGTTTATTCAAATATACTATCAGTCACTGAAACTTAGTAAACTAGGTAAGCAAATGACAAGAAATAAAGAGAAACAAAAGCATCTACAAAACATTCATCTTTGACTGATGTTATACCCAAAGAACACCTAGGAAACAGCAGACAATGCACACTGACTTACAAAATTTTAATTTAATCAAAAGCTCAGAAAAGTAAAATGCCTGCCCATGGTTAGTACAGCCCAGGGTATAGATATGAATGTTTGAGCCAATTCAGACCATATTTTTAAGAGTACAGGATAGCAATGGGAAGGGATAAGGAGGTTGTTCATATTGTAAAAATTCTTCAATTCATAACACTTATTTTGTATACTTTTCTCTGTGCATACTATACTCCAAAGAAAAGTTTAACCCCCCAAAAAGTTATGCTGTAGTTAGAGGACAAGGAAAAACATTAAGTTGTATTCATAATAATAATTCTTCTCTAACATAAAAAGTCAAGGATAAAACCTTTTAAAAGCAAAGATGTCATGTTAATGGGAAAAAAAATTCAAAGAAAGACAACTTACAACTTTGTATGGCTCAGCAAAGAGAGGAGAGCTAGGTGGGAAGGCGTCTTCACCCTGCTGAATTTCCTGATTCCGCCTTTCCCGTTCTTTCATACGCAGCACATTCCGGTCTTCACGGTTCATGTTGCTATGAAGAGAAACACAATTTTACACCACAAAAATGAAAGGAAGAATTAAATTTTCTGTACTGATTTTGTCAGTTTAATGCTTCAATTGGAGATTCCCTTTTGACTTCCAAGCAATAACAGGCATTAGTGCTTGATGCTGGGTCTTGGCAATGGTTTTAGCAACTAATACCAATAGTGTCCTTTCCACAGCTATCCAGAGAGGAAACACTAGCCCAGACTATTAGAACTCACCCCATCAAAACATTTAATCCTATCAACTTTTAAAGGACTCTGCTAGCTAAAAGTCAGCTAAAACTTGTACATTTATAGGGAAGGTAGTACTTAAACCCAAATCCTCAATATTTCCTATAAGCCTTTCGTGGCTTCCTCTCCAGAAATCTAACTGTTCTTTGCCTTTAAAAGCATATAACCCACTCTTACCTACCACCCCTTCCACCCAGGATCCAGTTCTTTTCTCTAGTTTGCATCTACCTTATCTTGATTTTTGTCCCAAACATACCTTCCTTAATGTCCATCCTTATGGCAGTTTGACCTCAGCTTTGCTGTGACTCTAGATTCCCTAAAAAATTACATTTCTGCTCTAAATATATTAATATTTCAATTAACACTTCAATAATGGCAAGACTGAGGCTTTCAGTAACAGAATGTAAAATTAACGTGGGTTAGCAACAACAATTGAAATCATATTGAAGAGGAAAGTCTTTGGGATGGGAGAAAAAACTTCTATAATCATGACAGTATATTTTCACTATAATGAAGGGTAATAGCTTTATTTACAGCAGCAGGGATTTTGGTTATATAGACAATGATAAAAAAGATTGTTAAACTCTGGGACAAAAGATTACCAGGGACTCTGCAACATCCTTCCCTATGGATAGATTAAATCATCTATCTTGTTTTTTTTTTTGTTTTTTTTTAAAGACGACCGGTAAGGGGATCTTAACCCTCGACTTGGTGTTGTCAGCACCACGCTCAGCCAGTGAGCGAACCGGCCATCCCTATATGGGATCCGAACCCGTGGCCTTGGTGTTATCAGCACCGCACTCTACCGAGTGAGCCACAGGCTGGCCCAACATTTCACTTTTAATTGGGGTTCTAAGTTAGTGTTACCTATCAAATCAATTGCAAATGTTCATCCTAAAAGCCATTCTTAGCTCGAGGACCATACTAAAACAAACCTCAGGTAAAAAAATTTTAAAAAAAGAACAAACAAACAAAAAAAAACAAACCTCAAGTGAGATTTGATCTGAAGGCTATAGTTTGCCAACTTCTGGTCTAAAGGGCCTGTGGAGCACTTCTAGCCTATAATTCATAAATCAAGTCAGGAAATTAAAGTGAATCAAGATTGCCATAAACTATAATTATAAAATTAGAATGGGCAGCAAAACCAATATACTCTTGAAGACTTTTATCAGTGTGTTGGAACAGTGAAAGAAAACATTCAAAACTAAAATGTCCTGATTTGTACAACTTAGTATCTTGCAAATAAAGCAATTTAGTGTTTAAAAACTAAAAAAGAATATTCTAAGTTTCAAATATGTATTCAAGTTATTTTGTATTTGTACAATTTTCTAATAAGCTTAGACAAGAGTATAAGATACTATTACAAGATGTGATTTCTTTGGTTTCCCTTGTACTTAGCACCCTATATAATCACAAAACATATTTGAACCCTTTTTTATTAAATACCATAAAACATCTACACTTAAGCATTCAGAGAATAAAACCAAACCTCCAGCACATCTGAACCAACTAATAATTTTATATCTCTAACAATCAAGTTTTAAATAGACCTTTTGAGCTATGGTGCTGCCGACACACAAAGTTATTCATATCTATAGATTCTAAAGGGCACGTTAACTACCAATTTCCATAAATTTCCTAAATTCAAATCCAGAAAGATCGAAAACAACAGAAAACTTCTTTAAAATGTGATTTAATTTTATGTATTCAACAGCACTAAAATAATCACTCAAGGAATACCTGTATATTTATTATAAAAATAGATATGATTCCCACAATAAAATTCCTTCTGTGAATCAATGCCAAAGAAACTTTGTTTCCTTAAGCAATGAAAGCCATCCAACTGAGTATTTCCTCTTTTAATAAGGCTGCTAGGAAGCTCAGAACTAAATTAATTGATTGCTTAAAAGAACTAATATCCCAGTTGTAGCTCTTATTCTCTAATTTTTTTTCTGATCTGACTTATTTTTGTATCTAATGTATCCTCCTGTATCTCTGAACATCAATATCTGTGCTGAGGATAAAATAGTTTGCCCCAAAAGCAATAATTCCATTAATCTGAAATCCACTAAAATTAACATGAAATTTAAATATGAATCAATTTGAAATACATCTTTGCTGCACAGGCAAAACTATTTTATAGCTCTGAGAATATAGGAATAAACAAACTCAATTTCTCCCACTATACTCTCACAATATACTTCTGACATTTGATGTGTGTGAGAGTTTCTCCCACACACCAAGCAAGCGATCAACTTTGCAGAGGATACCAGCTGGCTGTCTTCTAATTCAATTTAATTCTGACACTACCTATCTGGAGATAGTGTTAAATCCCACAGGTTGAGGGCTCAGCCCCACAATACTGCCCCCAACTTCAGATGCCAGTTGTAAGCCCCAGGTTGTTTTATTTGTGCTTCTGAACAACCAGCTACAAATTGGGGTTCCCATGACTCCCTCCTTGGGTTCAATTAATTTGCCAGAGAAGATGACAGAACTCAAAGAAACATTATTTACCAGGTTATCATAAAGGATATTTTAAAGGGTACATATGAACAGCCAAATGAAGATACACATAGGGCTAGGTCTGGAAGGGTCCAAAGCATGGGAGCTTCCATCCCAGTGGAGGTGGGGTGTACCACACATGGATATGTTCTTGTTCACCTTCCTGGAAGTCCTCTGAACTCAGTCCTTTTGGGTTTTTATGGTGACTTCATTACACAGGCATGATTGATTAAATCATTGGCCATTGGTAATCAATGCAACCTTCAGCTTCTCTCTCTTCACCAGAGGTGGGGGTGGAGCTGTGAGTTCCAACCCTCTGAACACGTGATTGATTCCCTTGAACACCCCTCAAATCTTGTTTTAACAGTAAGAAGATGCTCAAAAACAGATGGAGACATATCAAAAGTGTACAGGAACCAGCCTGAAGAGGCTCTCACTGGTTGGACTTTAAAACATTTGAGGATCAAAATGAACAATGACAAGAACGTAATAGAACTAATTGGAAAAAAAAAAAAAGGATCCCTGAGTCCATAATGATAATAAAATAAAATAGAGAAATAAAGCAGGGAGGAAATGCCCTTCTTTGTAGAATACCAACTAACAAATGTAGAAGAAATAAAAGAATAGAAAATCATCTTCCTGCAGCCACTAAAGCAATCATTGAGGCAAGATGCTAAAATTATTGTGTGAAAAATTGGGGGAGAATGGGAAATACAATAAATACTACCTTTAATCAAGTGACCAAACTTAACATCATCCATAATGGGACAAACTGATATTACAGGTTTCCTGGTGTGGTGCACTGAAGACCCATCACCACATAGGCAGTCTTCCTACTATAAATATTTAACTTGAATCTAATCATGAGTAAACAGACAAACCTAAGTTAGGGAACACTCTGCAAAATGCCTGGACTGTTCAAAAATGTCAGTATCATGAAACCAAAAAAAATGGGGGTGGGGGGGGCTGGTGATTACTTCTACATTCAAGGACACATAACATCTAAATGCAACACATGATCCTTCATTCCCCAAATCTTGGATCTGGTGGGTGGGGTGGCTTGTGAAGGACATTATTAGGAAACCTGGGGAAATCTGAATACAGATAGTATTTCAGACAATCATCAATGTTAAGTTTCTCAACTGTGATAACTGTATTTGTTTATATAGGAGAACGTCCTTGACTCTTAGGACATAAACACTGAAGTATACAGGGTTGAAAGGTCATCATATCTGCAACTTTCAAATGGCTCAACACCCATCCAAATATATATCTAGTATGTATAAATATGTGTGTGTGGAGAGAGATAAAAAGAGAGAGAGAAGGAAGAGGAGTAGAACAACAATTATAGTAAAAATGTTAACAATTGGTACATTTGTGTGAAGGGTATATGGATGTTCTTTATACTTTTCTTGTATGTTTGAAATTTTTCAAAATTAAAGATGGGAGGAAAAGGGTAATAAAGTTTATTTATTAGAGTACAGCACTGGAGTTGCTTTCCAGCATTTTTTGGCCTTGGGATTTACTACTATCAAACCCTCCTTTCCCTAAGGCCTAAAGTATTTCTCTCATGCCTAAAGTGCACCCCACTTGCCCCTCCAAATTCACGATGATCATCCCATTCTCCTCAACTCCTCCTGTGTCATTATTTATTACACTTGAGAAAGTGACACTGCAATACCATGCTTGGCTTGGAGTGGACACCATCAACATGCCAAACTTCAATTTCTCTAAGGTAAATGGGCATCTTAAATTTATCTAAAGCAAGATTCCATATTTATTGCTGATTAAGTTATACTTAATAAATATTCAACAAGCATATATTATATACTAATCTCTGAGGAAAGAGCAAGAAGAATTTGCCACACTAGCTAATAAAATTTACTATAAAGCCATTGATATTATCAAAATACTTGTAGCACGGTAGTACACAGAAATGAGCAAATTGGTCAGTAAAACAAAACAAAGACCAGAAATAAACCCAAAGATACGTGGGATTTTAATAGTTAAGAAATCCAAATCGGGCCGGCCTGGTGGCGCACCCACCGAGGGTTCGGATCCCACTTACAGACCGGCCGCTCACTGGCTGAGCAAGGTGTGGGTGCAACACCGAGGGTTGCGATCCCGGTTTTAATAGTTAAGAAATCCAAATCGGGCCGGCCTGGTGGCGCACCCACCGAGGGTTCGGATCCCACTTACAGACAGGCCGCTCACTGGCTGAGCAAGGTGTGGGTGCAACACTGAGGGTTGCGATCCCGTTGCTGGTCCCCTGGTCCCGGTCCGGTACGGGCACGACACTGAGGGTTGCGATCCGTTGCCGGTCACGATAAAAGACAAAAAGGGGGAAAAAAAAAAAAAAGAAATCCAAATCAATGGGAAAAGAATGTTTTATTTAATAACAACAATAATTAAGAGTCAACTACTTTGTAAAGATGACAAAGATATTAAAATAATAAAGCCAGGTTCCAAACTGAACCAGAATAAATAGACAAATTCTTCAGCCCAGCAGCCTCACTAGTGAGACTATATCCCATAGAATTAAAAGCATGGCCATAATTATAAGGATGTTTACTGCAGCATAGTTTTACTGGTAGAACTGAAAAAAACTGAATGCCCAAGAACAGGGAAATGGTTAAATAAATTGTGGTTCATCCCTATATATTCAGCTTTAAAAGAAATGAAGTATATCTTTGCCAATTAACTTGGAGGAATTTCCATAAGTACTGTCATGTGAAAAAAGTAGATGCAACACAATGTACGTAATGTGATCAATCCATCTTTGAGAAAAAGTAACCAAAAAATCACCACCCACCCATGCATATGCATTTGTATGTGATTGTATGACACGGGATAAAAGGTATGGAAGAAGGTATCAGCTTTATTTAACCAATCCCTTATTTTTGTTCAATTGTTCCACTTTTTTTTTCTTTTGGCTAATGCTAGAATTAAAATCACTATTAACAAAGCCTTGACTAGATTTATGGGCTCTAAGAAAGTTATACGAACAGAAAGGCAATAGAGAAAAGCTCAATACTTTTTCAAAATTATTACCAAAATCCCATGTCACCCTAAATTATTTCTTCAGAGTAAATTCAGAAGTAGAATTGTTAGGTGTTGAGTATATAGACAAGAATTGGATTCAATTAACTAACACGAGAATGTGTTATATTCAGAATTCTCACAAGCTGAAATCTGAATATCCAGTTCTCCTACACAGGATGTAAGATGTCTCCCCATTTAGCTAATCTTCTTTCTTGGCCCTCGGTAAATGTGAATAAAGAGTACTCTCCTTCCACCTATATGTTTTTCAAAAGACATAATCCCTTGAGAGTTTTGTTTTTCCCATTATAAAAGTAATACTTGGCTCTGTGCTCAGAATGTCTAGCAGGATTCATATAAAATAGAAAGTAAAAGTCACCAATAATTTCACTCTCCTGAAATAAACAATTAACATTCAGAGGAGAAACATATAATCATACACATGTATATTAAACACTGTAGAAATCAGTACACATCATTTTTATTTCAAACAATGAACATAGTTCCACATAATACATATGAATTCTACCTCATTCTTCGAATGTATAGCATTTATTTAACCAGAAACCCTGATAGATAATTGGGTTGTATGCAGAATCTAGTATTACAAACACCAAAAGAGAGAGAATGTGTGTGTGTGTGTGTGTGTGTGTGTGTGCGCGCGCGCGCGCGCACTCTATTTTACCTTTGGATAAATTTCTAGATGTGGAATTGCTGAGCCAAACTCTTAATATATATCACTGAACTGCTTTCCAAATAGATTGTGTCAATTGATGATGCCACCAACAGAGTCTGAGACTACCCTTTTAACCATGCCATTTTCAATACTATGCATTATATGAGTCTTTTAAAATTGTGCCTCCAATCTAAAAGGTAAAAAAAATTACCCCAGTGTCTTTTGTTTGTTTCATTTATTCAACAAATACGAGTATGCACTGTGTTAAGAGCTAGAAATAAAAGATAATGACTCACAGATAGTTCTCAACCTTACAGAGCTCACATTATACTGCATTATACTTCTCTGATAATTGGTTATTGCACATCTTTCACATGAGTTACTTAGCTAATCACATTTTTTCTTTTATAAATTGCCTACTCATTCATGCCTTTTTTCTGTATTTCTATTAAAGTGATAGTCTTTTTTTTTTTTTTTTTTGTCCTTTTTGAGACTGGCTGCACTGCGCTCAGCCAGTGAGCACTGTGAGCGCACCGGTCATCCCTATATAGGATCCGAACCTGCGGCGGGAGCGCTTCTGCGCTCCCAGCGCCGCACTCTCCCGAGTGCACCATGGGCTCGGCCCAAAGTGATAGTCTTTTGATTATGTAATAAGTATGCTTTTCCAATGTGTCATCTACCTTAACTAAGAAATATAATCAGGTTAAGATCAAATCTTATATTAAACTGTGCATCTTAACTCTACTGACTTCAAGTCCTCTGCTCTCTCCTCTAGGCCCATTCCCATACCCTACCCCCAGGCCATGCCTAGACTCTCTTCAATCCCTGCATAGTAAAATATAACCCTCATTGCAGTTGTCAAAACTGTCTATACACTCTCCAAGTCTCTTGATTTGTTTCCAGCTGCTTGCTTTCCTTTCACCTTGATCTGCATTTGCTCAGCCTCTCTTGAGTTTTCCATTATTTCTGTGGGGTAACTATAATTACTCTAAATAAATAAATTTCACATGTCCATACTACCGACATTATGCAATCTATATCTTTATTTCTCAATTATGTAGTATCCAAAGAAACCAAAAGTGAATACTACTATGGACAACCATGGGATTGGTATGCAGCCTCCATCACCCCTGCAGTTATTAGAAATCTCATCCACTTACTACTAGTAGTTCCATCCAAGTGAAAATGCATTTATAGAGGATTTGGATAAATTAGGAAGAGGCCACATTTCAGCCATTTATATTTCTCTCAAGATTCTTGACTTCTTGTGGAAAAAAGGAAGGAAAAACAGCAATCTCAAAAGAGTATCAGGAATAACCAGGGCACGTAGTCATGCGCAATAACTATCCATTGGATGAATATTTTGAGGAAGAGAAGTCTTCCCTTATTTCCTACATAATCAATACCAAAGAAGCTAAGGTACTAATTCTCAAGATGACCCTTTATTTCCCAATGCGTAGTTCCTCAAAATGTAGGTGATTCAGATGATTTAGTTATAAGCAAGGATTATTTGTTGATACGGATTATTTAGATATAGAATAGGATCCTTACTAATAAAAATTCTGAAACATAAAATGTTTAGTAAACAAAAAAATCAGCATAGGCAATTACCTCTTAATTAACTTCTTAAATACCCTAAAAAAGTAATGTAAGGTCTAAACTTCAAATGCACTCTAAACAGTTGAGGCACTGTAATTTAGTAGATGGGACAATTAAGGATACCTGATTTTCGGTTCAGGATATATAACATACCAGATATGACTTTGTCAAGTAACTTCTCTAAACCTCAGTTTTATGTTTTATAAAGTGTCCACACCACTTAATCTGATAAGGACTAGATGGCAGAAGTACTTGAATGTACTTGAGTGTATTACATTATACAAGAATAAAGAGTAAAACATAGAATAAAGGGTGACTTCAAATAGGCATGATAGACCATTTGGGGGTAATGAAAATGTTCTACAATTTAACTGTGGTGATATTGCACACTCTGTAAACCAACTAAAAATCATTGAATTGTACACTTAAAAACAGAAGAATTTTATCCAATGTAAAGTATGCTGCAATAAAAGTGTTTTCAAAAAATAAAAGTATTATTGGCTTGAAAAGGATCTTGGATTACTATCGTTTGTCATCTTTTCCTCTGTTCTCATGAACTTATTGATGTGTTTGAGACCAGTGCAACCCTTTAAACAATTCAGGTTCCCCACCTCCTGCCAACATTTAAACAGCCTGTTGCCCTGTCCAAAACAACAGTAGTCTCATAGCATTACAATAATCTGATGTCAATCAAGAGATAAAGATTATAAGCAGAACAAATATTATAGTCCCCCAAGATGTGATACGTTGAATTTGAACAATATGATAAACCAACTAGACCTGTGCAACAACAGCAGAATACACATTCTTCTCAAGTGCATATGGAAAATTCTCCAGGACAGATTACATCAGGCCATAAAACAAATCTAAATACATTTAAATGGAATGAAATCATATATGCAAAGTACATTCTCTGATCACAATGTAATGAAATTTGAAAGAATAGAAGGAAAACTGGGAAATTCATAAATGCGTGGACATTAAACAACACACCCCAAAACAACCAATGGGTCAGTGAAGAAACCACAGGGAAATTAGGAAATCTTTTGAGAGAATGAACTGGGAAATTCATAAATGCGTGGACATTAAACAACACACCCCCAAACAACCAATGGGTCAGTGAAGAAACCACAGGGAAATTAGGAAATCTTTTGAGAGAATGAAATTAAAAACACTAAATATCAAAACTTACGAGATGCAGCTAAAGCAGTACTTAGGGAGAAATTTATAACTGTTAACATTGATTTTTAAACAAGCAGAAAGTTCTCAAATCAATAACCTAAACATAAACTAAAAAAAGAGCCAACTAAACCCAAAGCAAGCAGAGGGAAGGAAATAATAAAGATTAGTGTGGATAAATAAAATAGAGAATAGAATAGAAAATAAAATAATAAAGAAAATCAACAAAACAAAAATTGGTTCTTTAAAAAGATCAAGAAAATTGACAAACTTTTCTTCAAAAAAGAAAAGAAAACTTAAATTACTAAAATCAACATTTAAAGAGGACAATGTTATCAACCTTACAGAAATAAAAAGGATTATAAGAGAATACTAAGAAAAATTGTATGCCGATGAATTAAATAACATAGACAAAAGGGACCAAATTCCTAATAAGACATAAAATACCAAAATTAATTCAAAAGATAGTAGAAAGCCTCAATAGATGTAGAACAGGTAAAGAAACTTAATTAGTAATCAAAAAACTTCCTACAAAGAAAAGACCAGGACCAGAAAGCTTCACTGGTGAATTCCAACAAATGTTTAAAGAATTAATATTAATCCTTCACAAACTCTTCCAAAAATAAAAACTAAAAAATAAGAAGGAGAAACATGTTTCAGTTCATTCTGTGAAGTCAATACCCAAACCAAAAATTACAAGAAAACTACAGATCAATAAAACTTACAATCTAAATACAAAAATCCTCAGCAAAATACTAGCAAACTGAATCCAGTAACAGATACAAAGGATTATGCACCATGACCAAATGAGATTTATCCCAGGAACACAGGTTGGTTTAACATCCAAATATCAATTAATGTACTACACCACATCAATAGGATAAAGGACAAAAACCACATGATCATCTCAAAAGATGCAGAAAAAACATTTGACAAATATTTAAACATGATTTCTTGATACAAACACTCAACAAACTGGGAATAAGGGAATTTCCCCAGTCTAATAAAGGGCATCAACAAATAACCCACATCTAACATTTTTCTTACTTAAAGGCAAGAGACTGAATGCTTTCCCCTTAAGATCAGGATGAGGATGTGTGCTTTCACCACTTCTATTCAGCACTGTAGTGGAGGTTCTAGCCAGGGCAAATGGGCAAGGAAAAGAAGTTAAAACGCATCAATAGTGGAAAGGAAGAAGTAAAATGATGACTTTGTATACAGAAAGTCCTAAAGAATCCACTAAAAATCTATTAGAGCTAATAAACAAGTACAGCAAGGTTGCAAGATGCAAGATCAATACACAGAAAATTTACTGTATTTCTATATAACAGCAATAAACAAACTAAAAATAAAATTAAGAAAACAATTATACTTACAATATCATCAAAAGGAATAAAATACTTAGAAATAAATTTAACAGAAGAAGTGCAAAACTTAAATCTGAAAACTACAAAACATTATTGTAAGAAATTAAAGAAGACCTAAATTAATGGGAAGACATCCCATGTTCATGGATTGGAAGATCTGATAGTCTTAAAATGAAAATACTCCCCAAACTGATCTACAGATTTAACATAATCCTTATCTAAATCTCAGCTGACTTATTTGCAGAAATTGATAAGGTGATCCTAAAATTCATATGGAAATTCAAAAGACCCCAAATAGTTAAAACAATCTTCCAAAAGAACAAAGTTGGAAGCCACACACTTCCAATTTCAAATCTTACTACAAATATATAGGTCAATAAAATAAAATTGAGAGTTCAGAAATATACCTCATATTTGCAATCCAGAAGAGTGCCAAGACAAACAACTCATTTAAAAAATGAGCAAATGTCTTATTTTCTCCAAAGACATACAAATAGTCAATAAGTACATGAAAAGATGTTCAACATAATTAGTCATTAGAGAAATGCAAATCAAAACTATAAAAAGATTCCACTGCATACCCATTAGGATAGCTATTTTTATATTTATATATCTTTAAATAAAATTATTTATTTTTATATTAAATTATAATATATATAATTATTAAAAATATAATCACATATATAAAAAAAAAAAAAAAGCAAAAAAAACCCAGAAAATAACAAGTGTTGGTGAGGATGTGGAAACCTGTAACTCTCACACACTTCTCGTAGTACAATGGTACAGCCATTGTGGAAAAGTTTGGTGGTTCCTCAAAAACTTTAACATAGATTTACCATATGATCCAGCAATTTTACTCCTAGGTATATACCTAAAAGAATTGTAAGCAGGGACTCAACTAGATCCTTGTACACCAATGTTCATAACAATATTATTTATAATAGCTGAAAGATGGGAACAAGTCAAGAGTCCACCAAGAGATGAATGGATAAGCAAAATGTGGTATATACATACAATGGAATACTATTCAGCCATAAAAAAGAATGAAATTCTGATTCATGCTACAACATGGATGAACCTTGAAAATATTATGCTACGTGAAATAAGCCAGAAACAAAGGTACACATATTGTATGATTCCACTTAATATGAGGCACCCGGAATAGGTAAATTCATAGAAACAGAAAGTAGAACAGAGGTAGGAGAAATGGAGAAATATTGTGTAAAAGAGTTTCTTTTTCCTTTTTTTTCTTTTTATTAAAATATAATTGTGCATGCCAGTGGGGTACAGAGTTGAATATCAGTATCTGTGTGCAATATGTGATGCTCAAATCAGGATATTAAAAGAGTTTCTTTTTCCTTTTTTTTCTTTTTATTAAAATATAATTGTGCATGTCAGTGGGGTACAGAGTTGAATATCAGTATCTGTGTGCAATATGTGATGCTCAAATCAGGATAATTAGTATATTCAGCATTATACAATGTAATCGTTTTTTGTGGCTCTTTACCAATTCCTCCCTTACCCCCCTCCCCTTCCTCCTTTTCCACCTCTGGCAACCTCAGTTCTCTTCTCTCCTTTTGAAAGTTCAACTTAACAGTGTTTCTATTTAAGATGATGAAAAAGTTCTGGACATGGGTAGTGGTAATGGTTGTACAATATTGTGAAAGTACTTAACGTCACTGAATTATTGTAAAATAATTAAAATGGTAAATTTTATGTTATGTATATTTTACAACAATAAAAAAATTTCAGCAAGCACATAGTAAAAAAATTAAAATCTAAACATGCAGTCCCAATGAACTGAAAATTCACCTTCTATAATTTTTAAATAAACACAGGTATTAGTTTTATAACTTTTAAATTTTTTAATTAAAAAAAAGGTTTTTTAAGTTTAAAGAGTAAAATGTGTACCTTAACTTGCCCCTCTCAAGTGGAGCTCAGAATCTGTTACAATGTTTTTTTAAAACTAGTGTCTTGGAACAACTATCCTGCTGAAAAATGAAGCCATTCAACTACCAGATTATTGGGTGACAAACTCCAAAAGTCAAAACGAGACTTGAGCTAAGGTTTCAATTATTTTCAAACTGACTATATATTACAACTGCTGTTAAACTATAACTTTACCGCAATGCACTGTGCTAAATCACAAAGCTTTATGAGTACAGATACTTCTCTCAACCTCATTTGGCAGGATTTCTCTACCTATGAATATGAAGAGATCACTTCCTGCAAGGCAGGGAAACAAAGGTTGCACACCTGGAGATCAAGTCGATACTAACAAAACATCACATCCCAAGACAGTATTTTGCACAGAAGGATCCTTGTCCCAAAGTTGGTCATGAGACCTCTATGGCCTTCAGGTTTAAAATAATGTAGTGAAAAACATGAAAGCAAAGATAACAACAATTCCATACCATTTTTGCTTTCTTCTTTACATCTTAATGAATTATCTAAATTTTTCATCGTGTTTTATCACTCTCAACTAAGCCCTCAAAGCTTCAATGCTCTTTCCTATTCCTCACAAGTATTTCATGAAGCACTATGGCTTCCCCCAATCCTAACTTTCATTCCACAAATGACCTTGTCTTATTGGACAAAGATTAAACAATAGAATATTAAGAATCAGAGAGAAACTGAGAGGGGGGAAAAAACCCGGTTTTTCCTATACTCTTAGCAACGAGCAACACGGAAGACTGTCTTCTGTGACCAAATGTGTGGGGATCTCTCCCCATCAGCAAGCAAGCGACCAATTCTGCAGTGGACACCAGTTGGGTGCTATTCAATTCAATTCCCACACCTTCGACCTGGAGATAGCTACAGATCCCATAGGTTGAGGGCTCAGTCTTCAAGACTGCCCCCACATCAGATGCCAGACACAAATCCCAGGTTATTTTACCTGTGCTTTGGACCGACTGGCTATAAATTAGGGTTCCTCAAATGGCCCCCACTTTGGGTTTGATTGATTTGCTAAGTGGTTCACACAACACTCACTTATGTTTACCTATTTATTATAAACGATATTACAAAGGATACATATGAAGAGATACATAGGGTGAAGTATGGAAGAAAGGGCGTGGAGCTTCCACACCCTCCCCTGGCACAACACACTCGAGTAATTCCACATGTTAAGCTATCTAAAAGCTCTCCAAACCCTGTGCTCTTGGGTTTTTATGGAAGCTTCATTATCTAGGCATGAGTGAAGCATGGGGAACTGTGTAGAAATGTGACTGGACAAAAAGACTATGATCTAACACTAAAAGACTAGGTGGGGAAACCCAGCAAGGCCTGTTTGTTCAGGTTCTTGTTGGCCTCTCTATGAAGCTTTTCTTCCTCCTGTGTATGGGGCAGGACTCCTTCTCGAATAAGGTTCTTATGACCTACAATCAGATATGGTAGGTCAGGGAATTTTTTTATGGCCAGCTCTAAGACAAAAAGGCATGGGAAGGTTAGAAGCCAGGAACTGTGGACAGAAACCAAAATATACATATCATAATATCACAAAAGCTTTCTCATGAATCAACCATTAATTTTCAAACTATCAGAATCTGCATCTATTCTCTTCTTTCCTCTAGATTACAAAGAAAAAAGTATCTCTTCCTATCATTTGCTATCTTCTAGATAGCAGTTTTCTTTATCAGTTACTACCTTCTCTCCAGCAATTTCAACTTCTCCTTCTCTAATGAATCATTTGAATTTTTTCCATCAGAATTCAAACATATTCTTCTTTAAAAAAAAAAAAGAATCTTCATTGACCCCATATCTGTTTCCAACCACCACCCTATCTCTTCTCTATTCTCCTTCATGGCCAAGCTTCTCAAAAGGACTCTTGGTGATTCTCCATCTCCTCAGCAACAATCCATTTTATAAAGTTATCCAAACAGGGATAAGGAGGAATATAGTGAACACTTGTGTTACCCACCAACCACCTTAGGAAATAAAACATCACTAACGTAGTTGAAGGCTACTATGTCTTCCTGGATCACATCTCTAGTGCTCCCTCCCCCACAAGAAGTAGCCACTGCTCTGATTTTGATGTAAATTGTTCTCATGAATTTCTTTGTATTTTTACTATACGTGTATGTGTTCTTAAATAAAACACCGTATTGTTTTGCATATTTTTCAACTATATAGAAAAGGTATACTCTAAATACTCTGAGTCTTTTTAATCCTCAGCATTATAAGGTTAATATATGTCGATGCATATTGCTGTAGTTCATTTATTTTCACTACTCTTCTATCCACAGTTTACTTATCCACTCTTCAGCTGATACGTATTTAGGTAGTTTCCTGTTTTTACAGCATTACAAACAATGTTGTGATGATCGTTTTTATGCATTTCTCTTTGTGCCAACACGTGAGAGGTTTTTTTTAAGAACAGACACCCTAGAAGTGGAATTGCTGGGTTGCAGAGTATGAGCACCTTCAACTTTACTACATATAACCAAATTGTTTTCCAAAATATTTTATTCAATCACTATTCATCATTGTTTCCAACTTCCCAACATTCTGTTTCCAACTGCCCACATTCCACTCCTTTACCAAGATCACTAGTGATTTCCACATTGCTAAATCCAACAGACACATTTATCATTTTACTTGACCTACCATTCAATACATTCAGCAACTCATGGCTCCTTGATATACTCTTTGGCTTCTAACACCCAGCCCTGCCAGTTTTCCCAGCTCCTCGGACTCCTCCCATTCTGCCTATCAGACTTCTTAAAAGTTGGGGCTCCTCTGTGATCAGCCAGGGTCTTATTCTGATTCATTTTGTATCCTCTCCCTACATTCCCATGGCTTAAAATATCATCTCTATGCCTACAATCCAAATGCCCACATACACTCCACATCACACTTTCTCTTTTGAGGTACAGAACCATTGTCCACAGACCTGTTTGATAATACCCTTTGTATGAGGAATCTCAATCTTAATACATCCAGAATTGATTTCTTGATCTGTTTTCCTCTCCAGTAATTCTCATCCTAATAGTGGTGCATCCACCCAACCAGCTGCTCTTGCTGAATCCTCCCTTCAACCTCTCTCCACACCCAATACATCATCAGAACCTCCAAAATATGTTTTGAAACTACCTGCCCACTTCTTTTTCCACTGTCACTGTTCTAAACAAACCGCATTTAATCTCCAACTTGGACAAATGCTCCAGCCTTGTAATTGGACTTCTGTTTCTCTTGGTCTTTCTCTAATCCATAGTCCATACAGCAGCCAAAGTAATCTTTTTAAAACACAAACAGATCACGTTGCCCAACTCCTGCTTAAAATTTTTTAATAAGCTTTCCACTTACCTTAAGCTAAGCTTCAAAGTTCTTATCATGGCCTACAAAGCTCTACTTGATCTGACTCCTGTCTCTTTCACCAGATTCTTCTCAATTCGTTCTACCATCCCTCCCAGTTCCCACCAAAGGCCTTATTTTTTTTGGGGGGGGGGGGGGGGGGTAGTTTCTGTTACTCATAGCTGAATGCATCCCCTAACAATGTAGGATTTCTGAATGCCACCTGCTGTACGGCC
>NW_007726819.1:30673-48142 GCF_000696425.1 Galeopterus variegatus | reverse complement strand
GGGTTGCGATCCGTTGCCGGACATGGAAAAAAGACAAAAAGACAAAAAAAAAAAAAAAAAAGTTTCATAAAACTCATTAATCTCCAATAGTTCCCAATTAGAAGAATATTACAGAAAATAGAACACTACTAAGGAGTTTTAAGAAAATAAGTGACAAAATGAGATTTGCAGTTTAGGGGGAAAAAAATCACTCTGGTATAGGGCAGAGTAGATAAGACTGGCAATAAGGTAACAAATGAGAAGACTATTGGAATAATCCAGGTGATAAATGAAGCCCTGAATTAAGGCAATAAGAGTAGAAATGTAGAAAATGTCAAGAAAGGGTTTGGATTCAAAGATGTTAAGGAAGTAGAATCTTGGGGGCCAGCTGGATGTGAGAATCAAGGACAACTTGCAGGTCCCTGGAAAAAGTGATGATAGTGGTGCCATTCCCTAGGGCAAAAAAAAAAAAAAAAGAAGGAAAAAAGGATATATATATCTATATGTATAGATATATCTCTCTCTCTATAAATAATATATACTATAATATAGTACATATAACAATAGCATCATTAGTATACTATATAGTATGATATAGTATACATAATATATAACTACGTATGTATATAATTACATATTATACCTTATATATGTATATTATATATTATATATACTATACATTATAAATATAGAATTACATATTATACATACTATGCACTATATATTATTATAGTGTATTGTCATCTATACTATAATAACATATAAGAGTACTTCAAAAAGTTTATGGTAAAAAGGAATTAAATAATACAAATCTTTCCATAAACTTTTTGAAGACCCCTGATATACTATATTATACATATACTACAGTCATGAGTCACTTAACAACGGGGATATGTCCTGAGAAATGTGTCATTAGGTGGTTTTGTCATTATGCAAACATCACAGAGTGCACTTAAACAAGCCTAGATGGTATTGTCCACTACACACCTATAATAGTCATTATAGTATTATGGGATCACGATCATACTCATACATGTGGTCCGTCATTGACCAAAATGTCATTACATGGCACCTGACTGTGTAGTGCATTTTATATATGAGTATGATATATGTAATGTAATATATAAACATATATACATACATATATTCTACAAACAAAAATCCCTAACAGCCGCCACAGTAAATAGGGACCTTGTAACTAACTGCTCAACCCTAAAGCCATCCTCAGACCCAAGTACCCAATAAGGCCCATTTGATCTATAAAAGAAGGAGTCAACAAACTTTTTGGGGGCCAGACAGCAAATATTTCAGGCTTGGCAAGCCAAATCACAATTACTCAATTCTGCCATTGTGGCAGCAAAAGCAGCCACAGACAATACATAAACAAACAGGTGTGCTGTCTGTGTTCTGATAAAACTTTATTTATGGACACTGAAACTTGAGTTTCCTATAATATTCACTTGTCAAAAAATTTTTTTGATTTTTTTCTCACCATTTAAAAATGTAAAAACCACTCCATACAAAAACAGGCAGCAGGTTGCACTGGGCCTCCTCACCATAGTTTATCCACCCTCGTGCACCACAGAACTGCCCTCCCCTAAAACTCCTCCCAAAATGTCCTCTCAGAGTTAAACTTATCCTAAGATAATAAAGGAAAATCCTCCCAGAGGACAGAACTGAAAACCTTCACTTGGCTGACCAAAGAACTCACTCCACTTGCAAGACGGTGAGTCAACAAATGAAACGCCATGCAATTTCCCAGTTCTGTCATTTAACTTGTCAATTCTGTGTCTGTTCAGCAAGATATGGGATAAGTTTTGGAACAATGATATCTTCTTCTCCCCTCCATAAGCATTTTAGCTATTTTTTTCCCCACCACTGTTTATCAATTATGTTAGGGATGATTAGATTTAGTATTTGTCTACAGTTTTCAGATTGGTGACAAAGCTTATCTAGGCCTGATGAAGAGAGGATATTAACTTTAGAATCTGGACTTAGAGAAGAATGACCTCTGCATGTGGTAGATAGATTTGAATTTGGGTATCTCCCATAGAAGAAGAAATGAAGAGGTTTACTGATGTATATAGATAATTAGATTATGCTAAGCAAAAAATGTTTAATATATGCGGGAAAAAGTAGAACTTTGCATGTGTACTAAATAGCCATGAGATAAATGGGTGTACAACGATGAGAGTACCCTTTACTCCACTTCTCTCTGGGATGTTGCAGCTAAAGTATGCTATTACAATGTAACCTCCTAACCAAAGCTGATGGTCCAGAGGTGGACAATAATCTATTTAGTACCTTCCTGTGACTTTGGACTGAGAGTCTGGTAAGTCTCTCTCTGATGGCAGAAGATATGATTTAAAACTTAAGATATTAGCAAGTGTTAAAGTTGGACTACAGAAGGAGAGAACTAACTGAACACTCTGCATCTCAGATGAGAGAAAGAGATACTCCTGACCACATTTTGAGCCCCTGGATCTAGCTGTTCCTGAGTTCTAGCTGTCATATGGCTTGATCATCTGTATTAAAATTCATGGGATAACCAGTGTGTTCTCAATAAATTCCTCTTTTTGCTTAAGTTAGGTGGGTGTCACTCTCCTAACTAAAACAAAGTTCCTATTGGACAATCTAAAGAGGGTATCCAGTGAGATGAAGGAGTTCTAGTATTCACAATACACCTAGAGATGGTAGCTAAAGCAACAGAAATGGATGAGAACACCCAGAAGAGTGAAAGAGAAGACCAAGGCTAAAATCCAGAATTACCAATATCAAGGGATTAGCAGAGAATTTAAGAGTCTGCGAAGGAACAACAGCCAATAGGAAGAAAGGCAGGAAAAGGTCAGAATCTTAAAAGTCAATGAAGAAAATAATATCAAGAAGAAAATGGTTAATGGTATCAAATACAGTAAAGGATAAAGCAATGACCATAGATTTTAGCAATATGGGGGTTACAGGTGGTGTTGGTAGGAACAATATTACTAACATGGTGAAATGAGAAGACAGGATGAAGTTTTTTTTTTTTTTAAAAGATGACCGGTAAGGGGATCTTAACCCTTGACTTGGTGTTGTCAGCACCACGCTCACCCAGTGAGCTAACCGGCCATCCCTATGTGGGATCCGAACCTGGGGCCTTGGTGTTATCAGCACCACACTCTCCCGAGTGAGCCACGGGCCGGCCCGACAGGATGAAGTTTTAAGAGTAAATAGGAAATGCAAGATACTATCTAAGAAGTATCTTGCCATTTAAAAATATATATCTATCCTGAATTGGATCAAGCTTCTAGATGTAACTACTAACTTACAGGAAATACAAGGAAGAGGAAAATATTATATTAAAACAACAGGGATGCAATTGGCACAATCCAGACTCTGAGAAATCTCATAGGGCAAAGACCTGTTTTCTTAAATAAAACAATTGTATGGGAAAAACAACAATAAGATGGAGGGGAACCTATAGATAAAAAAGAGAGAGAGAGAGAGAGAGAAAGAGAGAGAGAGAGAGTTTATATGTGTTTTATAGAGACACATATAAACTCAATGTAATGGACCTTATTTGGATCCTAATTCAAACAAACTGTCAAAAACTGTAATCAGGGGCCGGCCTGTGGCTCACTCGGGAGAGTGCGGTGCTCATAATACCAAGGCCACGGGTTCGGATCCCATATAGGGATGGCCGGTTTGCTCACTGGGTGAGCGTGGTGCTGACAACACCAAGTCAAGGGTAAAGATCCCCTTACCGGTCATCTTTAAAAAAAAAAAAAAACAACTGTAATCAGGAAAATGTGAACATGGGGTATTGATGATACTAAGAAACTAGTGTTAATTTTTTTAGCATATAATATGTAATTATTGTTCTAAACCTTATCTTTTGCAGATACACAACGAAATATTACAACACTGACAGTCTTTCTTTTACTAGTATGTCTTCCCCAACACATTTTGCTTGAAGTCACCCAGCAGGCTACAGTGCCATAGTTACTACATAACAAATAATTAAGAGAGATACAAAGTGATACAGGGATTCAAAGGAAGCAGATCACAATTGGAGTAGGGTGAGCAATCAAGTAAAACTTGGAAGGCAATGGTACTTGCATTAGGCCTTAAAAGATGGTGAACTTTTAACAGGTAGGGAACAAGAGAGAAAAAATATTCCAGATGGAAGAAATGGAAGCGACTTAAATAGGTGAGAAGGCTTGTTTAGGCAAAGTATTGGCCTGTATTCGCCTCTCCATAAAGCTGTCCCTTTCCTAATGATGACATGAAAAGGAAAAGTCATAACCCACTAGGCAACTCCAAATTGACAAAATCGTAGCAGAGCCAGTCAGGCCCAAAGCAGCCCCAGGGAGCCCAGTACCAGGACAGGTATTACAATCTCTGGGTAACCAAACCACACTGTCTTCCCAGGGCAATCTATTCCAGGTAGTCCCTGATTTTTTTTTCCCCCACTCAACCTTGGGAAAAGAATGCATGAGATTCTTTTACCTGTCCTAGGAAATAATTGTCGAAATAATTATTTTAAAACAGTACCCACTAATCTGTCTCTCCCTGCCAAAAAGCCACCATGATGGTTCATTAGGCACTCCAAGAGAGATAAAGTTACTTGAAATGCCTTCCCTCAGAACAGTCCTCAGGTCACAGATTTTTTTAGTAAAGTATAGCTGATTAAGCAGGCAGATCTTAAATACATTTTTTTCCTTCAAAAATAGAATAGGTAGTCCAATATTAAAATGTTTTGGAATATGTTGAAATTAAATTTAGTGGTTCTAATATTTTCTATGTGCCAGTATCATTATGATTCTCAGGATATGATGCCAGTGAAAATGAACATTAAGATAAACAGGAATGCAGATGATCAGCCAAAACTCAATAACTGGAATGTTTATTACTGACCTTTTCCATGTACTAGAGTATCACTTTGAATAACCAAGATGGGCAGGTTTAGGGAGTTACAACAAGTGGGGATGCTTCTCTGAAACCAAAGAAAAAAGCTGCAAGGTAACAGGTCAGGTTAGCTTTAAGCAGTCTTTAGTCACTAACTACACCTTATTTCACAATAACTGAGATGGCAAACACCCTCCCAGAAATCAAATACAATTGTTTCAATTTACCAGAGGAAATTAAAAAGGGAATAGGTAAAACATAAAGAGGACTGGGGAAAAGCTGGGGAACCGTTATATTATATAGAAAAAAAATTTTTTTTCCCTTTTTGTCTTTTTTCATGTCTGGCAACGGATCGCAACCCTCAGTGTCGCGCCCGTACCAGACCGGGACCGGCAACAGGATCGCAACCCTCGGCACCGCGCCCGCACCTCGCTCAGCCAGTGAGTGGGAACCGGTCTGTATGTGGGATCCGAACCCTCGGCGGGAGTTCAAGAACAGTTCAATAAAAGAAGCACTTTATAAAGCTTTGCAGAATCAATATAGAAACAAAGCTTTGAGCTTTTCACATCTGAGCCCTAAAAGACAGCACACATTTTAAATGTCACATTTACAAACAGCCTATTCACTGGCACCTATAGCTTAGATTCGAAAACACCGGTCACTGGAAAAGGGACTAGCCTTAGTTTAAAATCTCCATATGGCCAGCAGAGAATAAATCGCACAATTCTGAATTGCAACTGACAAAACTACGGGGAACCCAAATCGAACTCTACGCCTTAGTTTGAACACCATACACAAGCATTTCAGATTTGTGGCTTCAACTTTCTATAAATGATGTCGTTTGTGAATGAAAAGGCAATAAGGATACTCCTCAAACTCCTATACCCCATGATCCATCCTCCAGGAGTGGAAGGAACAGCAAAGTGGAAGGAACAAAGCACTGACGTCAATTACAAGATTAACCCCGAGCACAGGCAGCTGGTGGAAAGGCCTAACCATCACTATCCAAATACGAGCTACCGGGATAACTAGGTACCAGGCCGATCCAGAAGTTGTGGGGGTTATTCGAGTATTACACCCCCACGTTCCCATTTTTAGTCAACCCCCTCCGCTAGTCGAAGACGTAATTTTTTTTCCTTTATTTTTTCCTGCGGGGGGGGGGAGGGGGGGCGGTGCGCAGGATCGCGAGAAAGCAAGCGAGAACTAGTTGGGTAATGATAGCCAGAATCTGGGCCTATTTTTCTCTTTAACTAGAAATAACTTGAAATTGAGGAGGGGATTAAAAAGTAACAAATCAGCCGATGGACTGTCTGAGGGAAGGAATGGATTAAGGAACGAAAGAGGAAAGGAGAAACGGTGAAAAGATGGATTTCTGGGAATTTTTGTTACGACTGGAATAGCGTTTAAATTTTTTTTTTTTTTTTTTTTTTTTTTTTTTTTTTTTTGCGGGTGGAACGCGAGGACGAGGGGCGAAGCCCGATTGAGCAGCCCTGGTCCGGGGGGTCTCCCGAGCCTCCCGGCGGACCGGGGCCCCTCCCCCCGGCCGGCCCGGCCCTGTCAGCGCGTCAGCCCTTCTCACCTCCAGTCTCGGCTCCGCTAGGCCCGAACCATCTCCCGGCTGCGGCAGCGGCGGCGCCGGGCCTGCACCTTCACCGGACGCGCATTCGAGCCCGCCCAGGGGGCGGCGACAGGCTGCCAAGGACGAGGGGCTCGGGGCGGCGGCGGAGGTTCCGGAGGCCTCGAAAAGCGAAGGCGGCGGCAGCGCACTTCACACGGAACAAGCGGAGGTCCCGCCCCGCTCCATGACGGTGGGGCCCAGCCCGGGAGGGCTGACTGAGGCGGCGGGGGCGGGCTGACGAGGACCTGGTACCGGGATCCCCGCCCCGTCCGCTGGCGGCGGCGGAGACCGCGGCTCGACTCCCGCAGCCAGGACTGGGGCTGACGCAGTGGCCGTGCAACCCATGTGACCAAGGCCGGGCGGGCTCGGGCCGTCACGTGATGCCGCCGCGTCCCGCCCCGCCAGGAGAGTCGGGGGGCACGGGCCTGCAGGACTGGAGGCGATGCCCGTGGGTGGTGACGTGCCCAGCCGTCGTGTCTGATGGCCCGGGCAGGCCGAGGACCCGCCCAGAGGCCTAGGCCCGAGCTCCTGGGCACGGCAGGCGCGTCGGGCAGGGCCGGCCGGGCAGGACCGGGCCTGCAGCTGCTGGAGCGCACACCCAACCGCGCGTAGCCCGCTAGTGAGGATCGGCAGGGCGGGGCCGGGCCGGATGTGCCAGTTCTGGGGTTCAGGGAAAGGGGCCCAGGCCGTCCGCCCCTCGTGGGATTCTGGCCCAACCCCAAGCCCCCTGCACCTGGTTCCCGGTGCTGCCTCGGGCTGCACCCGAGGCTTCCCGGTGTCAGCCGCCCTCAACGGTTCCGGCAGAAAGGGAGAGGAAGCAGGGAATTTGTTCAGGAGGCTGCTTAGAACTGCGCTTGACTATATTGTGAAGTTGCCAATTGCAGCATAATCTATAGTAGGGGGAAATTAGAAATTTCCTAAACATTTAACAAGAGAATGGCTGAGTAATATCTAACAGCTTAATACATCCAATGAAGTTTTTGGTAGGTGTTTGAAACGGTGTTTATGAAGACCACGTAACAACCTGAAAAAGATATTTTTTATAATTTTTAATTTAAGAAAATCCAGTAACATCTTTTAAAAAAAAATTGGTTATGCATATTCATGGGGTACAAAGCTGACCCTCACCGCTTGTGCCCACGATATGATGGCCAGGTCAATACTATCAACACACCCATTACCACAAATTGTGGTTATTCCGTGTCCCCCACCCAATTAATCTTCTACCTCCCTTCCCCTCCCCTCCAGAAACATCTTGAACACCATAATTATAACTTTGTTCAAAAACATAGGGAAAATGGATGAAAAGTAAGATGTTAAAATTACACCAAAAAAAAAAAAAAAAGAATCTATGCCAAAAAAAAAAAAAAAAAAAAAAAACCAAAAAGGAACTGAGCTTGAATTTATCCTAAGCCAAGCTTTCGTCTTCTACACTTTTCCTGCCACTAATATTTTTCTTCAGGATATGATTCTGAGAACTTTCCTTTACCTCTCAACATCCTGCCAGTCCGTGCAAGCCATAATTTAACTGAGAGTAAGATAATAGAGACTAGACAGGATTTTCAGAGGGTCTCAGAACCCAGTATGGTAACTGTCCAGAGAAACTGCCTCTTGTCCATTATTTGAAAAACACATGTCTATTTTCTTTCTATGAAGGAGTTTGTGAAGTTGCTATTTTGTTTTTTGTTTTGTTTTTTACTTGTTAAGTAATTTTGAAGCAAGCATTTTAAAGATTGTTTTAATAAAATTCCAAGGTTGTGAGGAGCTTTGTATAATTATAAGACATGTGCATATGAAAATGTTTTTATTAGCCCCCAAAGCTGGTAATTCACCAGCATCAATAGAAGTATAATGTTTTTCACTTTTAAATTTCTAACTGACCACTTACTATTTATTTTAAACTTCACTCTTTATATCTATATAAATTTTATCTATATAAATTAGGAAATGTATTACTGAAAAACTTAAAACGTATTATAACAGAATAGAGTGGAAAACAATTGCTTCTCCCATCCCTGCCCTTCAGCTACTCCAGTTCTGGAGGCAGTCACTTAGCATTTTCTAACATATCCTTCCCTACATATGTTAAAAATATACATTATAATACAGGGGTACTTTTTACACAAAAGATAACACACTATGTACACTGTTTAGTCCTTCCTTTTCTCACTTTAAATATCTTGCACATGATTCCATATCAGTATGTAAAAAAATACACTTTTCTTCCTTCGGAAAGTATAGTATTTCATCGTATGCAAATGTTATAATTTATTTAACCAATCCCCAACAGGTGGATATTTAGGTTATTGCCAAGCCACTATTATTACACACTAAGCAACAATGAATAACCCCATACAATGGGCAATTATACCTGTATGATAAATCCTTAGACTGTAATATTAGATTGAAAGGTATCTTTAATTTTGATAGATACTGCCAAATTATCCTACATAGAAGTTGTGCCAATTTCATTTTCTTTCTTTATAATTCTGCCTAGGTAGATTTACAAGCCTGTATGGCAGTGGGAGAGAGGTGAGATGGGATGGAGAGTGGGAAGAGTTTTTGTCATTTTACACAATAATAATTTTAATTATAAAAGAAGTATTAAAATGCAAATTGAAAATATTTAACAAACTTTATAAGACAGTTCTTTTGCTTATTTTGGAATAAATCCAAATAATAATATGCTTTTTGTTCCATAAAGGATCATGATAATTTTTTCATTCAAAATGAGACCTTATTTAAAAACTGAAAAGGGGGGTGGGATGGCAAATTTAGACTTTTCTTTGGCATTATTCTGCAAATAAGAATTTCCTTCCCTTTCAGCAAATGAGAGAAAAATCCTAAAATCATTTCTCAATTTTTAACATTTTAATACTCTATCATTTTATTTAATCAGATGCCATTTTTAACAAAGTAAATCTTGTCTCTAACTTTATGTTCCAGAAAAATATAAGACTACTACACAGAATGGAGAAATAGCAGAAAATATCTTCCATAAAACTATAAGAGAAAAAGGGGCCGGCCCAGTGGCGCACTGCTACAGTGTGCCGCTTAGGAGCGTGGTGGCGCTCCCGCTGAGGGTTCGGATCCCACATACAGACCGGTTCCCGCTCACTGGCTGAGCGAGGTGCGGGTGCAGCACCGAGGGTTGCGATCCCGTTGCCGGACACACACACACAAAAAAAGGTACTCCACTAAGAATTGCTACTCTAATACAATACATTAAATCCTTTGTTAAAATTTTGCATGTTGATAAAACAATCATATTTTTCTTGAAATTTTTTTCTCTTATAGTTTTTTTTTTTTTGTCTTTTTTTCATGTCCGGCAACGGATCGCAACCCTCAGTGTCGCGCACGTACCGGACCGGGACCGGCAACGGGATCGCAACCCTCGGTGTCGGTGTTGAAAATGTACAGTTCTGCGAATTCTGACAAATGCATACGGTTGTGTAACCACCATCACAAATAAGATATAGAATATTTCTGTCACCCCAAAACATTCCCTCATGCCCCTCTGCAGTGAATTCTTCATTTCAATCCCAGTTCCTGACAAACATAGATCTGCTTTCTGTTTTTATACTTTTACCTTTTCTTGAATATCATGTAAATGGAATCATACAGTTTATAGCCTTTAAATCTGGCTTCTTTCACTTGGCATAAAGCTTGTGAGATTCATCCATTGTTGTTTCATATATCAGTGACGTTTTTCTGTTTTGTTGCTAAGTAGTATTCCATTATGTGGATATAACATAGCTTGTTTAGCCATTAATCAGCTGGCAGATATTTGGGTTATCTCCAGTTTTAAAAAACATCCATGTACAAAGTTTCATTTAGTCTATAAATGCTCTCCACCAGTATTTTCTGAAAGTCACATCTAGGTACAGGAAATTCCAAGTTACAACTAGAGCTACATAAACATTATTCCATATTATTTTAGAAACTCAGATTATTTATTAATTATTTATCAAATACTTATTAAACATCTACTATTAGGAGGTAGTTCTAAGCAAATGGATAAGACAATTGTCAAATGCTAACTCCCCAAAACAACCCGTTGATACAGCAAAGCTAAGTTTATTGTTTACTGCAATAAGAGAGATTACTACCTTGACAGAGCCTCAGTACCATCTTTAAGAGGGCGAAGTTGAAATATCTATAAGATTTGGGGATCTGATTTAAGGGAGCTTTTCAGTCCAGGGGGCTTGACTAGGACTGAGTAAGAATCATGACATCATACATTAGAATTAGTGTACATAGCAAGGCAAGGGTTTTAGAGACTAGGAGAGCGTATCAGTTTTCCATTGCTGTTGTAATAAATTGCCACAAATTTAGGAGCTTAAAACAACAGATTTATTATCTTACAATCCCACAAATCAGAAGTCTGACATAGGTCTCACTGGGTTAAGAATAAAGTAATGGCAAGGCTGCTCCTTTCTAGAGGCTGTAGGGGAGAATCCGATTTCTTGCCTTTTCCAGCTTCTAGAGGTTTCCAGCATTCATGGCCCCCTTCTTCCATCTTCAAAGCCAGCAAGAGCTGGTTGAGTCCTTTTTACATCATATCTTACCTTCAATTTTGCCTCCCTTATTTACTTCATATGTAATTAAATATATATTTATACTATATGTATTATATAAAAGTATATATTTTAAGGACACTTCTGATTACTTTGGACCAATTTAGATCATCCAGAATATAATCTCCCTATTTTAAGGTCAATAGAAAACAACCTTAATTCCATCTGTCATTTTAATTCCCCTTTGCCATGTAAAATAGCATATTCGCAGGTTCTGAGAATTAGTATGTGAACATCTTTGAGGGAGCATTATTCTGCCTACCACAGAGTGTAAACAGTCATTTGAAGTCATCTATTGAAAAGTCGAGCAGTTCACTTAAATGGGAATTTGAGAAGTTCCTGAAATGAACAATAAAGCTACTTGCAATTTTTCTCTTCCTTGTCAAAATGTTCCTAGAACAGTAATGTTATGTTGAAGATGACAGTGGAATAATAAAACTACGATAGTGACGACAGTAAGCTGTGCAGATGTAGATGTTTTCAATTCTCAGTGTCCCATCTGTAGTCATTCTTCAGCCTGAGCTGAGGGCCATTAACATCTGGAACCATAATCAATTTAAATCATCAATGTTATTTGAGGTGTTGTAATTACAAAACAAATTTCTCCGCGGATGGTTGTTTCAAATTGCATAGATGCCAGGTTTTCCTGTTTATAATCCTGCTGGAGAACTCTGGGAAAAAGTGGAGAACACATATCTCAGAGTTATACCATCTGAGGGGCAAGGGAGCTGGAATATTTATACAACTCCTGTTGGTCACTGTGGAGGGCTCCTCCTGGGAGGGTTAATTCCGCAGCAGTTCCATGTGAGCAGAGCGGGCTCCAGCAGCCGGAGAAGTTCTCAGGCAAGCAAAGCAGGAAAACTTGCACAGTTGAAAGTCAGACTGATATTCCTGAAATGGTAGGGGTAAGAGGATATGGGTAGGGCACCAATAATATCTGCTTCAGTGATAATTACTATATATACTATGTATCAGGCACAGTGCTAGACACTTTAGATGCTTTATTTAATCTTCTTGACCCTTTCCATTCTGTCTTTTCCATTACCACCATGCCACTGAAACCACTCACCAATACCGCTAACAATCTCCGCATTGCCAAATCTAAAAGTTGAATCTTTGTCTCCATCTTAGTAGCATTCAACACAGTTGGCTATTCTCTCATTTAAAACAGGTTTCTTCTCTTGGTTTTTGAAATGCCACATTCTCCTAGTTTCCTTTCTACCACCCTGATTGCTGCTTTTCAATCTGATTTGCTGGAAATTCTTCACCTTTTCCTGACTTCTGAATAGAGGTGTTCTAAGACTTGGTCTTCAGCTGTTTTCTCTCTCTTTCTCTCCATGTTATCTTCATCTAGACCAGGGGCATCAAACTTTTTTTGTAAAGGCCAGATTGTAAAATATTTTAAGCTTTGCAAGCCAAGTGGCAAAATCAAGGATTTCATATAGGTACTTATGTAAAAATATAAAAGTTTTCATAAATTTTTTATTGATAAAATTCAAAATATAGTAGTTGAGTAAGTTTTGTAATTCAGGTCTACTAATGAAAAGAATCAAGGCTGGCCCGGTGGCGCACTGGATAGTGCGCCGCTTGGGAAGCACGGCGGCGCTCCCGCCCGAGGGTTCGGATCCCACATACAGACCAGTTCCCGCTCACTGGCTGAGCGAGGCACGGGAGCGACACCGAGGGTTGCGATCCTGTTGCCGGTCCCCGGTCCGGTATGGGGGCAACACTGAGGGTTGCGATCCGTTGCCGGACACGGAAAAAGACAAAAGACAAAAAAAAAAGAAAAGAATCAAAACTTTTTTTTGGCAGGTTAATATTTCAATTAATTGGGAGTCAAAGTTAATGTTTCTTATCATCAAAAGCAATTTCAAATAGCACTGATAGTGCTGATCTGTAATGAGATTTTATGTATTTCATTTTTGAAAACATGTTTTTACACAAATAAGTACTGCCAAATACTGATATCAATCCACTAGCATGTGATATTAATGAAAATGTTTATTACTTGAGAGAAATTTATAAAATTATATCAGATTCTTCTCTTGACATATGCCTTTGGTCATATCATTACATTGAAGAGTAATCACCTCCAACTGAAGTTTGGGTGAGAGATCCTCAATAGTACAGTTAAATGGATTTTGAAATATGAAAATTTCTTTTACACATGAAATGAAGTCCAAAACATGTTGCAGGCACTGTAGTTTGAATCGAGAAAAAATATCTGGTGTAAATTTGTGTGGTAATGGACATCTTATTTCTTGTTTTAACTCTGACAGCACAGGAAGTGTATGAAGCAACGTGACATTCCTTGTAATTCAAAGTTATTTATTACTGAAATGACTTTACTGAAGTGTAAGTTTCACATATGAACACTGTTTTGACTTTTAATTTTAGCTTGAACTCATTAATAAACATTATCACATCTTCAGCAAAAGCTAATTTCCAAAACCAGTTAGTGTTCAATAACAGTGTTTGAGGGTTATTCTCATTCATAAGAACTTCTATCTCAACACATTATTCATAATAGCCCAAAAGTAAAAGCACCCCAAAGGTCCATCAATGAATGAATGGATAAGCAAAATTATTCAACCTTAAAAAGGAGGGACAGTGACAACATGGATGAACCTTGAGGACGTTATGCTAAGTGAAATAAGCCAATTGCAAAAAGACAAATACTGTATGATTACACTTATCTGAAGTACCAAGAGTAGTGAAGTTCATAGAGACAGAAGATGGAATGATGGTTGCCAGGGCTTATTGGTAGGGAGGGACAGGAAATTATTGTTTAATGAGTATAGAGTTTTAGTTTTAATAGATGAAAAAAGTTTCACAACAATGTGAATGAAAATGCCAATGAACCGCACTCTTAAAAATGGTTAAGATAGTAAATTTTAAGTTATTTGTATTTTACCACAACCTTTAAAAATTGCCATCTCAGCCCTGAGCTCAATCAATCACAATAACCATGTACTATTGCTAAGCCATCAAACTGATGTATGGTAGATCAAATCAGGATATTAAGCTTTATTTCTGAAAAAATTCCTGGGACTCATGATTGTTAAGTCCCACAGAGCATATTAAGTTCACCATCAACACTATTGGTTAATAACACAAAATAAATTCAAATATTTCCCATAAGGCTTTAAACACCTTACATTGTCACAAGCTTTGTAAATTTGTCCAACAAAGCTTTTTCTGCTCCACACATATTGATACCACTATCAACTGTGACACATCTTAGCAGATTCCACTTCAGTTTGTACTGTACTAGTGTTTTCTCAACTTCTTTGAAAATATTCTCGCATGTAGTTGTCCCACACAGACTATTCTTAGAGGCTAATTCTTCAGTTACTTCAAACTTAACATTTCTCCTTGAACAAACAACAATATTGGTAACATCCATCAACACATGAAGAGTCAAGAATGATAGAATCAATATTATTCTACTGAATCGATAGAATCAATAGAATCAGTCAAGGATCAGTAGAATAAAACTGAAAGTTCAGAAAGAAACTCTCATACAGTATTTATGGTCAATTGATTTTCCAAGACAACTCAATGGGCAAAGAATAATCCTTTCAACAAATGGTGCTGGAGCAACTGAATATCCATATGCAAAAGAACAAAGTTATACCCCTTGCTCACAAAATACACAAAATTTAACTCAAAAGGGATCACAGACCTAACTGTAAGAGCTAAAACTATAAAACTCTTAAAAGAAATCATAGGCATAAATTTTCAAGACCTGAAGACTTACTGGGCAATGGTTTATTAGATATGACACCAGAAGTA
Organism: Galeopterus variegatus; assembly: GCF_000696425.1. Taxonomy (NCBI): domain Eukaryota; kingdom Metazoa; phylum Chordata; class Mammalia; order Dermoptera; family Cynocephalidae; genus Galeopterus; species Galeopterus variegatus. The sequence goes on along the minus strand of NW_007726819.1, from coordinate 33,286 downwards.
CACGCAATAAAAGAAAAAAGTAGATAAACTGGACTTCATCAAAATTAAAACCTTTTGTGCTTCAAAAGACATCAAGAAAGTGAAAAGATAAAAGACAATCCAGTTCTTAGAAAACGGGCAGAGGATCTCTAGATATTTCTCCAAAGAAGATATGCAATTGACCAATAAGCACGTATGAAGATAATCAACATCATTAGCTATCAAAGAAATCCAAATCAAAACAATGAGATACTACTTCACACCCCATAGGATGGCTATAATCAAAATGATAGATTATTACAAGTGTTGGTGAAATGTGGGGAAATTGGAACACTTATAGATTGCTGGTGGTAGTGTGGAAAAATTGGTACACTTGTAGATTGCTGGTAGTAAAATGGTGCTTTGGAAAACAGTCAAATCTTCAAAAGCTTAAAAATAGTTACTATATAATCTAGAAGTTTTACTCCTAGGTATACATGGGGTCTTCAAAAAGTTCATGGAAATACTTGTATTATCTTTTAATTCCATTTTTCCATGAACTTTCTGAAGTACCCTTTTGTACCCAAGAAAATGCAAAACATATTCCACAAAAAACTTGTACATGAATGCTCATAACAGCATCATTTATAATTGCCAAAAGGTAGAAATCAACCCAAATGTCTGATGAATGGATAAACAAAATTGGTAACACATATACTGCAATATTATTTCTCAATACAAGGAAATGAATTACTGATACATGCTGCAACATGAAAAAACCTTGAAAACATTATGCTGAGTGAAAGAAGGCAGTCTCCCAGTGCCAAGGAGCATGCCAAAAACAGCACCCCCACATGGGTGGCCCACCACAGTCACCATAATAACCATGGCTGCTGCAAAAGTGGCTAGATGGCACAGCCACCACGCAGATGGTCCACCAACCACTGGAGTGCATTCACATAAGAAGAGTCACCAGCAGAGACAAAGAAAAGAAGATGTCCCTTTCCACAAAACCCATTTCAGAGTGACAGAAGAAGCATCTGTTCTATGATAATATTGGGGGACCTGATCACATCTCTCAGCACTGGACAGATCATCTAGGCAACAAGTTAACAGAGTAACTATTATTCTTTCAGAAGGAGAGAAGAAATCTAGGCAATTAGAGGTGGAGAGGGAGGGAAAGGGGGAAGGCAAGAGGTTGGACAAGGGGCATAAAGAATAATTATGATTTGTAACAATATATATGCTAGTAATACTGATTTAATCAACATATCTCAATGTTCAACCCCCAAAATATAATTGATTTCGATTCAATAAATAAATTATTTTTAAAAAAAAGGAAAGGAAGAAGGTGGTCTCAAAAGACAATATATTTTATAATTCCATTTATATAAAATGTCCACAATAGGCAAATCTACAGAGACAGAAAGTGGACTAATGGTTGCCTAGGGATGGGTGGTTGGGAGGCAGGGAATGGGTAGTAACTGCTACTGGGTACAGGGTTTCTTTTTTCAATGATGAGAAAGTTCTAAAATATTACGGTGATGGTTGCACAACACTGAGTTGTACACTTTAAATGGTGAATTCTATGTTAGTCATATTTCAAGAACCTATTATAAAAAAAATGAGTGAAAGAAAACCACTCGAAATCACTTGCCTTGTTTCTTAATAGACTATCAACGTTGCTCCTGTTGTTTTCAATGCTGAGCAACTGTTCTCACCAAAAGGTGAATAATCTTAAACAAGTTGATTTTCTCTGGATATATTACTTTGGCAGCTGCAATCAAACAGGATTTAATCAACTCTGAAAGGGCGGAGGACCCGAGCTGATAAGGCGACAGGACCTGAGCTGACAGTTCACCAAGAAGTTCCCCTTTATTCAAGGACTACGCATACATTTATAGGGAGCTGCATGCTGGGTTTGGATAGGGGGTGGACGGGCGGTAGCTGATTGGATGGGGCTGGGCAGGAAGTGAGCCCTGACCTGTGACTGGCTGAGGTTTGGCACAGGTGGGCTTGGGTGTTGGCACCGGCGGGCTTGTTTACTGCGGAGAAGAACCCGGAAGGGCGCCATATTGCTAGGGAATGCTTTCCCCCTCCCCCTCCACTTGAGTGCCCACAGTGTCCTTACATTCCTCCCTTCTTCCTCTGTTGTGGGAATGGGTCATCGTGATCTTCGAGTTACTTCCTGCTGGATGGGGGCGTAGTAGGGGAAGAGGAATTGGGAGGAGATTGGGGATTTTGTAACAGGACCCAAAAGAGGGTAGAGAATAAGATAATTTCTAGAAAGGTTCCCTGAAGCCACAGGTAGTGATTTGTCGAGTCCAGTGTGTAGGAGGCTGTAGGGGAGAGCATCCAGGAGTCTGTGGCCAAAGCTTCCAGGAACAGGAAACATTGATGAGGCAGGTCCATTCTAACAGCGGGTTAGCTGATCTGGTGAAGAGCGGGCAGGATCTTCGGTGGCCAGGAGCTGGTAGTTTCTAAGTAAAAGCTGGATAAAAGTTTGGTTAGAAATTTTTTAAGTTGAGTTTGAATGAGTTTTATAATGTAGGGCAGAAAAGACAGGCTATAAATATAACAGCGAGGGGTCCTAGTATTGGCCATATCCAGGTGAGAAGTGAGCCTTGGAAAAAGAGGAGAAAGGATCAGGGCGGT
>NW_007726819.1:28510-30630 GCF_000696425.1 Galeopterus variegatus | reverse complement strand
ATCGGTTTCTACTAGTCCGGATTCATTGATATAATAGCAACATTCTTCCCGGAGGAAGATGTAAGTGTCACCCTTTTCTGCCGTGAGGAGGTCTAGTGTTCGGCGGTTTTGTAAGGTAACTTTAGCTAGGGAGGTAATTTGTCTATGTAAGGCAGATAGAGATTCAGCTGTGGAGGTGAGGGCCTTTTGTAGTTTGTTATTAACGTCTTGTACTGCCCATAGAGTATGTCCCAAGTCCCCGCCTGACAGGCTGGTTGCAACAATTGATGCCGTTAAGGACATTCCCACTAGGACTGGGAGAAAGACGGCTCGATGCTGTCTTGGGGGTGGATGATCCCAGAAAGCAGTGATAGGACACCAGAGTGTGGTTGGGGGTGTTATCGGGGTCCCATAGAGGAACATCGGGAAGGCTGAGGGGTGTAGAGGAAGAATTGGAAGGGAGTGAGGTAAGTGGGCGCAGCCAGAAGTGGGCGTAGCAAAGATGCGCAAAGGAAGCAATTATTAGGAGGGGTAGAGTTGAAGAAAGTCTGGTTAAGGAAGATAACAGTTTCAGAAATAATTTGTTGCCAGGTGTAGACGGGAGAGCGCTGGTTGGCGGCATTTATCTTTGAAGAAAGGGTTTCTTCTTGCTGAGAAATGTGAGTATGTACAGCAGATAAGGAAACGTGATTTTTTATGAGGACATATGTGCAGGAGATTTCAAATTGTCCGCAGGGGAGAGAACCGACCCCAACATCGCAGTAGAAAGATCCAACAACTACCCCAGCCCACCTGGGGTCCCAGGGGTCATGAATGAATAATCGGTATGTGTACCCATCCCACCAGTTCCCAACCAGCTGAAAGATTTGGTTGATATATTGTAGCACCTTCGGATCATGAATCCGACACGACCAGTATGGGCATCCCCCATAAGTTTCCGGCCACCAGTGACAATAAACATATGTGTGGGTGATTTTAAATTGTCCGCAAGGGTGAGAATTGACCAAGACACTGCAGTAGAAAGATCCAATAACTACCCCAGCCCACCTGGAGTCCCAGAGGTCACTGATGGCAAGTTGGAGCATGTCCTATGTGCTGCGCTGAAGTATCCGGCCCCCTGCATTTATAGGTGGGTCGTGAATTTTGTATGACCAGTACGGGCATCCCCCATAAGTTTCTGGCCACCAGCGGCAAGAAGGTTGAGTCTGGTCAAAGATAAAACATATATATGGGCGGGAGGATTGAGAGGTTAGTTTACTCCCTGTAAGGGGGATGGTAATGGCCCTTTGGCATCCAGCTACAGAACAGTCCGCTGTGGAATGGAGTAGTTTGGTGGTCTTACCTTGTCCCTCTGTATAAGTTTCTTGTACTGTGAACCGCCAAACGTATGAGGATTTAGAGGCACCTACTAGGTACAGTAAGAGAACAGGATAACGTTAATGGGAGTGGTCATTGTTCCTGTAATGGAGGGAGACTTGGGAGTCGGGATAAACGGAGTTTGAGGGGGTTAGAGGGATGAGGAGTTTAGGCAAAGGTTTTAGTTTCTTGAAAGGGTGTGTCCTGAACTCGCAGGTCACGCATAGGTTCTGTGGGATCTGTTGGTGAGGTTGGGAAGCAGGGTTTTAACCTAGAGATATGGATCCATGGAGTTACTTGGTTGTTTGGTAGGGGAAGCTTGGCAGCTGTGGGAGTGTAAAGAATGACTGGGCAAGGGCCTTTCCACTTAGGAGTTAAAGGACTTTGTGGCTCTGGGGACGTGCGTGCCGGGGGCCTGGTCCCACCCTGCCCCGGGGTCGTCCACATGCGCAGGCCGGGGTTCACCAGGCCTGGAGGAGCCGCCTGGGTTGTTTTGTCCTGTTTCAGTCTTTTCATCTGTAAAGGGCTGGGGACCAGAGTCATGGGGCCCGCCTGGGCCACCCGCTGCAGCCCCTGGCACTGGCACAGTGCCCCCTCCCCAGACTCTGCATGAAGTCAGGGAGCCCAGCCCCGGACAGTAGGATCTAGTTGTTTGGACAAGTATGTTACTGGGCGAAGGAGGGGCCATATGTTTGTCCTAACACACCCAAGGCTTGTCCGTCCCTTTCATGTACGTAAAGGGAGAAGGGTTTAGGGAGGTCAGGCAGGTGTAAAGCAGGGGCCAC
>NW_007726819.1:22806-27510 GCF_000696425.1 Galeopterus variegatus | reverse complement strand
GCTTAGAAGGCTGAGTAATTACTTTGGCCAGCATTTGGAGGTCAGCCAAGTATTTTTCCTCCTCCCTATTATGAAAGACCTTGAAGGCCACTGATAAAATTTCAGTCTGGGGAGATTTTAGTTTGGGGAGTATTAGGCCTTGTTCTAGATTTTTTTTTTTTGAGAACATTTTGGACCCTTTGGAAATTAACAACTTTGTGGGCAGCCCTTTTGAGACTGGCCAGGAGGCAGGAACTAAAGTGGTCTCTGGCCTGAATTTCCTGTGGCACGTTGTAATCCCAATGTGGATCGTGTGGGGGTCAGGGGACAGGAAATGGCAGCAAAGCAGGGCTGGAAGAAACAGGGGAGGAAGAGGCAGGAGGGAGAACAGGCTGACTAGGGGGGCCCTTCACCCCACGGCGGTTGCCCCGCAGACCAAGGCTGTTTACCAGCTGCCGGCCGGCGCAGGAGGCGGATGGAGCGGAGTTAACTGAGGGGGTTGGGAAGCAGAGGGAGTTACAGGAAAAGGAGACCTGTGAGGAGGGGGTTGTGGAGGCAGTGAGGATGGAGGGGGTTTGGAAGCAAGAAGAACCTGGAAAGGAGAACAGGTGAGACAGAGAGAGAGATTTTGGGCAAGCAGGTGGAAAGCCTCCACATATGGAATCTCCTTCCACTTTCTCAGGCACTGGCAGGAGTTAATAAGGTCCTGGAGAATGTCGGGATCAAGTATGCCCCCAGGGGCCACTTATTTTGGTTATCTAAGGGGTAATAAGGCCAATTTTTGTGTGTAAAATTCAGTGAGGAGTTTTAATGTCAGGCTTGAGAGATAGGGTGGTGAGGTTGTTTAAGAGACATTGTAAGGGTGAATCACCCTGGAGGGAGGAGGCGGAAGCTCCCATTCCAAGAGGATTAGAGAGAGAGAGAGAAGTTTTAAAAGGAGGAGGATTAGTATGAGCCCTCTGACCAGATGAGAGGGATGGGGCTCAGAGGGCGTCCCCAATGAGTTGTGCCGTTCTCAGGAGATGGGTTCCAGGAACCCAGGAGGGAAGGGGGTATAGGTCGTCACCTAGACCCTCACTACCCTTAGGCAAAATGCTGGAGGAGCCGGAGGGACCTAACGCGTTAGGGTTTTACGGCGGGTCCTGGACCCGGTAGGAGGAAGGTTAGATGGGTTCAAGGATGAACCCAGGAAGGAGGAAGGTTAAAAGGAGTGAGAGAAAGAGAGAGGGAGGAATGGGAGGTTCAGCCTCCGGGGCCGGGGACATGTCAATGCCAGGGCCGGGGGAATGTGATTAGGGTGAAGGTTTAAATAATCTACAAGCCTGACAAAAGGAAAAGGGGGCTTACCTAACGGATGAGCCGTTGATGGGTGAAGGAAGCCAGAGCCAGAGAAAATGGACTAGGGCGGACTGTCAGTCCTGGGGGGGTCGTGGAGGGGTCCGAGGAATTCCGAAGAAGGAGTCCCCTGGCGCCGGGTGAACTCCTCCTGGGTTTCGGCACCAATGAAAGGGCGGACGGACCCGAGCTGATAAGGCGACAGGACCCGAGCTGACAGTTCACCAGAGAAGTTCTGCTTTATTCAAGGACTGCGTGTACATTTATTTATTTTATTTTATTTTTTTGTTTGTTTCTTTTTTTTATTTTTTTATTTTTTTAATTTTTATTTTGTCAATATACAATGTATATGATTTTTATGACCCATCACCGACACCTCCCGCCCTCCTCCCTCTCTCCCCTCCCCCCCAAGAATGTCCTTTCCGTTTGCTTGTTATAACAATTTCAAAAAGGTATAGTTGTTATATCTTCTCCCCTGCCCCCCGGTTTTTTTTGTGTGTGTTTGTGGGTGAATTAATTTGTTTATTTTTTTAGCTCCCACCAATAAGTGAGAACATGTGGTATTTCTTTTTCTCTGCCTGACTCGTTTCACTTAATATTATTCTTTCAAGGTCCATCCATGTTGTTGCAAATGGCAGTATTTCATTCGTTTTTATAGCTGAGTAGTATTCCATTGTGTAGATATGCCACATTTTCCGTATCCACTCATCCGATGATGGACATTTGGGCTGATTCCAGCTCTTGGCTATTGTGAAGAGTGCTGCAATGAACATTGGGAAACAAGTATACCTTCGACTTGATGATTTCCATTCCTTTGGATATATTCCCAGCAGTGAGATAGCTGGGTCGTATGGTAGATCTATCTTCAGCTGCGTGTACATTTATAGGGAGCTGTGTTCCGGGGTTGGATAGGGGGTGGACGGGGCGGTAGCTGATTGGACGGGGCTGGGTAGGAGGTGAGCCTTGACCTGTGACTGGCTGAGGTTTGGCGCAGGTGGGCTTGGGTTTTGGCACCGAGGGAGAAGAACCCGGAAGGGCGCCATATTGCTAGGGTGTGTCCCTGTTCAGGCGCCCATGGGGTCCCTACACCTACGGAGGGCACTGATGGGAAGCTGCAGGAGAATAGGTTTCACTGACTACCATGAACTCCATGAGATAGATGCTGGATTAGCTGCTGGCATGGCAAAAGTGGAGCAGCCATGCCCAGCAGGGGTCTAGTATAGAGGAAGCTGCCCATGCAGAGAAGCTGGGCACTGGGAAAGTCAAGTGCACTGCAGGGACTTCTCTTTATCTTCATGACAGCCAACAACATGGTGATTTCTTTTTCTATATCCTCATACTTGGTAACTTTCTTTCATTGCATTATCTTGTAGGGGAGTTTAAACTGGACCCTCAAATTCCTAATGGTCCCAGGAGAGGCCTAAGAATTAAATTGACACAGGATACACTAACAGGAGAAAAGCATACAAATTTAATGTAAGTTTTACATAACTCAGGAGCCCTCATGAGAAAATGAAGACCCAAAGAAATGGCAAAGTCCACATGCTTTTGTCCTGGTTTGAACCAAGAGAGGCAATTATGAGAGAGTAACTAAATTATGTGTAAAGGCTAAAAGAATAGAAGGGTTATTTTAACAAGGTTTCTTTGTACAGAATTTTCTAGGTTATGATTCCCCATCAACATTTCTCTCTGCTAATAAAAGGAGAGCATATTTCACATTGGAATCTTTTCCTTTTGTTTTCAGGAAGAAAGGGGGAAGATTAGAATTCCCTTCATGCAAACGCTATTTTTTAAGTGCCTTTAGCTCAAAGTAATCCTTATGAAATCTGGGGACAGATCCCCAAATTCCGCTAGCTCTTCCCTGGCCCAAATCAGAATAGGCCTCTGCTGGTAGAAGGAGGAAGTAGCAGAGGAAAAACTGCTTGACTAAGCCTGAGCTGAATTCTTAGGAAGGCCGATAAGGCTTGCTTAACAATAAGGTAAAACCAAAATTAACTGAAGGCATGTTTCTTTTTTACGGTAAACAAAATATGAAGATCCAACATGTTTGTTCCTTACGATAATGACTAGAGATAACATCGCTGAAGTCAGTTCTGAAATGCTCCAGAGCACGGTTCTCACAAGACCACTTTGAAGCAGTACAGCCTCAGACTTAGAGGAGCCCTGGAAAACTTTCTCAAGATGCCAGAAACAATTACACTGACTTCATCGCTGACCAATGAGACACCCACACAATTCCTGGGACCTTTTCCCAAATTAATCTGCAAGTATCTGTGATTTCAAGCTCTTGGGGAGTTCTAGATCTTTATGGTTCTTCAGCTGCCTCAGTCTCCCTGAAGGGCCCCTTAGACAAATGTGGTTCTTTACTCCTGCAATCCTCGGAATTAGAGACTGTTTATTTATTTGGTGCAGAGGACAAGGAATCCCTCTGGGTTTGGAACACTTCTGTCAAAATGGCATATTTTGGGGTGGCATATCCTGCCACCCTTCAACCTCAAAAAATCCTGATTATCTCCACTAAAGAACACAACAAATTTACACTCAACAATCTTTATGTAATTATTAATGCAAGCTAATTTATGTGTAGAAAATGAGATCAATGAGGGCAATGGTCGTGGATTTCTTAACCCAGAGTATCAAGACTCCTAACAGAGTACCTGGCACTTAATAGTCACTCAGGAATGGGGAGAGTGTAATTGACTTTCCTGGGGAGAAATGAAGTCTTTAGATGCATGAGAAGATTGAAAAAGATACTATGTTTTTTTCCCAGCTGGAAAAGCAGAAGTGGTAGACTCGGGTGTCACTGCTGATAAGCACAAAGGGACTGAACGTTGGAAAACATGAAGTCACAAGCAAAGAGATGAGCACCAGCCACTGGCCAGGATCCATCAAAGAAAAACAGACAGCAAAAATGGAGGAGACTGAGTAAAATAGAATAAAGGAGCTCACCAGGATCAGGATGGTGCCTGTGGCTCTGGCTTCGTGGGAACGTCGGGGCTTGGAGAGGCTGCTGCTGTGGATGTATTGGACTCGCAGTTTATGCCTATGTAGGATAATGATCATGGAGCCACTAGCCCAGGCCATGAGGCCCAAACTTATTGCATCCAAGGAAGAGAATATGAATGAATGTAGTCCATCTATAAATTTATCAGAAATGGAGGCAGAGCAGTAGCCAAAACTTCTTCTCATCAAACTTATATTTTTTCCGTTTAGTGACCCAGTCATACTCAAAGGTACTACTGTGTTTAACAGGAGATGCAGTATCCAGACAAATAAGCAACAGAAACCAATGCACTTTGGGGATCTCATTCTGATCTCCAACCTTGCACAATAATTGGAAGAAAGCTTAACAGTCTGGAAGACACTCAGGAGGCAGGTGGTGCTGAGGGA
>NW_007726819.1:20133-21279 GCF_000696425.1 Galeopterus variegatus | reverse complement strand
TTTTTTTTTGACATTTTAACAAATGTAACACTCTAATTAGAAATCAGCATTAAATCTCAAATATTTTAAACATAAAGGCAAAGCAATATTCAAAATATTCCACAGTTTGTATGTTTTAAAAATATTTTAGAAATTTTAATCCACTTTAAATAACTGAATAGTTAATGGTAAATTTTGAAATCAATAAATCAAATAAATCTGTATTATTTTGATTGCCTAATCACTTATACTTTGATGAACCACATTTAATGTGGACTGTTTTTTTTAAGAATGTAAAAATTGAAAGCTTACCACTGCATTAACATGAGAATTCATTGAAATAAAAAAGCTTTTTGATTTTTCAAGTAGTTCTCCATTGCTTACGTTATATTAAATAAATAATATTATAAAAGTAAAACTTGCATTAAATGTTTGGAGGAGGAAAAAAATGACTCTTAATAAACCAAAATGTAAGTGTGGGAACAGAAAATTTGGTGTGTGGAATAAAACCCTAATAGCACTGGTCATTTTGCACTTCATCATTATAAATTGGATTAGTTTCAATAGGGTCTGAAGACAATGAACCTACCAGTTAGGGTAAGTAGAAGTCAGTAAAAGGAGATTTCCCAGGACATCTGAAGATGAATCAAAATATTTCTGGGAAATGCACCATTTGACATGTGTGCTCTCAGTCTTGGTTACAGAGCAAGTAAATCAGAGGGGAAAGTGTGCAGCAATGTCATACGGATAGAGATTGGCTAAAAAATTTTCAGTAAATAAACTGATTTACTCAGCACTCTCTAAGACTGAACAAAATCTAGGAAATTGCTAGTACAATAAAAATACTCAAAAATTAGCGTGATGAAGAACAATAACAGGATTGTGAAAAGAAAAAAATTGAAATGTTTTATATACAATTTTTCAAATAAATAATATGTAAGTATGCCAACTGACTTGATATGAGAATTAATAAAAGTTGGATTACTAGAGCTACAACAAGAAGAGCCAATATATCCTAAAATTGCTCTTATGGCTGAACACTTTGCCCTCTATAAAGTGCAGTTTTTCACAAACAAATACAGGTCTTAAATCTTCCCTGATTACAGAGGTTCTATGGGACCACAATTAGGTTTTTTTTTTTTTTTTTTTTTTTTTTTTTTTTTTTTT
>NW_007726819.1:16675-19383 GCF_000696425.1 Galeopterus variegatus | reverse complement strand
TCGGGCGGGAGCGCCGCCGCGCTTCCCAAGCGGCACACTATCCAGTGCGCCACCGGGCCGGGCCCCCACAATTAGGTTTAATTAAGGAAATTTCACTCTCTCTGAAAGGGACAGGAATGCTTTCACACACAATCTTAGGAATTCTACATGTTACTCTAGAAACCTATATTGATTTCGAATTACCTGAGCCCTTTCCAAAGAAGGAAGAAAACTACTAATGACAATTAAGGTGTTATGTACATATAAAATATGCTTTCATACTGGGTAACATTTAGGGATTGAGATTCTATACATCCCTGATTATCCTGCTATTTGAAACTTACAGCGTTTCAGTCACATGTTTAAGTGTGTCTTTCCTTTCTTTAAATGGGACAGAAGTTTGAACTCTAGCACTCATCAGAGACATGTTTAAAAAATATCCCTATAGATTCCATTGCAAATCATGCTCCACAATGGGTAAAAATGCATATCCAACAGTGTTACAAAGACACTACTAAATGTCCACTCATAAGCTGTGAGGAAATAAATCTGCCTTCTTGCTCTTCACTGCATGTGGAGTGAAGCTCTTAGAGTGACGTTGTGATTTTGCGTGTTCAGTCAGGGATGAGAGGAGGAGTAATGCAGACAGTTTGTTAGCGAAAACATGAAGAGATTCTAGGCAGCCCTAACAAGAAGATGAGTTGGCACCATGCCCCTGGCTCCCTTGGAATATGTCCCATCTGTCTCTCTTTGCTGGTATTTGTGTTCCACCCCCAGAAAGCAGAATTATTTTTCTGCATAACATGTCTCATTTAGTTTTCTGGGACATAGTCTACCCCTTCTAAGAATGTGATATTTAGCTGGGAATGGTGGTTACTTACCAAATCGACATTTTCTGCCAGGACGATGGCTGCAGTGACAGCTTCTGTGCAGGTGTGAAAGGTGGGCATCTGAACCTGATATAGAGGTTCGGGATTCCATGATCTCATCTCCTTGGTGGGAAGTGATTATCCCTTCACCTGAAAGTTCAATGACAGGGTCTGCAGATTATCCCTGGAAAACATTGTGGAATAAGCAAATTACAGAGTTATTAGTGTTCATTAGTGAAGTTATACATTGAGAATAACACAAATAGCTAAAAGAAAGCGTTTTGTGGAGGCTGAAAACAGGTAAGTCTCAATGGGAGATAAGTAGAAGAGACTGAGCTCTAAGATGTGAGACAATTAAGTTGAGCCCATGACTTCGCTGACACTTGCCTAAAATTAAATTCATCTTTCTATAAAGTGTGACTTTTCCATTTTAATTCATGGGAACTTTGAGGAAAATTAAACTTGGTGTAAAAGAAATAAGGTGAGAGTGAGTGTAGAAAGAACTGGTTGAGTGGAAGGAACCAGACAACGGCTTCCAGTTGTCTCATTGCTTCAACAAACATTTACTGAAATTGTATGTGGCCCAGAGGCTCTTCTAGAGATGCAGCATATATCAGTGAACACAGTCTCTGTAGTTGTGAACCTACAGAGAGTGTGTTCACACGCAGCCTTCATTTGAATTGAGGGAAGTAGCCAATAAGTAACAAAAAAATATTACATATTGTGCAGTAACTTATAAGGCAACAGCTGCTGTGAAAATTTGAGAGTACATCAAAAAGTTGATGGAGAATTTTGTATGCTCTTTCTATACTTTTTGTATGATTTTTCAATTCTATTTTCCCACAAACTTTTTGAAGTCCTTTTGTATAAAGAAGAGCAGCAAAAGTAATAACAAAGATGTGGGGTAAGAAAATGTCTGTAGGAAATAGAAGGGTCAGGGTTGTTCTCACTGTGAAGGTGATATTCGAGCACACTTTTAAAGGGGGGGGGGAATTAGAATACATGGGGAAGAAATGGCCAGCACAATGTCCTAAGGGCAGGGGCTGCCTGGATGACACATGTGTCCATTGTGTCAGTTCAAGGGTGGATGCTAATATTTTCTGGTGGGTTTTGATAGACTGCACCATATAGAAATCTTCCTACTAGGGGCACATTTGAACATACCTCTACTCCAGAACTCATTGTCAACTACTTTTTTTGGCTTTTCCTCCCTTGCCAGGGCAGATCATTGGCTGCTGCCATGGAAAACACACACACACACACACACACACACACACACACACACACACGCACACGCACGCGCACGCGCACTTTATTTTTATTTTTTTTGCCTGAAACACATTTATTTCTACATTATATATCAATACACAAGAAGCGAGACCCAAATTTTTATCCAGAAAAAAGACTCAAAGGGAAATCACTGTAATGCTATTTAGTAGTGGAAATAAGGTGGTTTTTTCCCACACTTCTTTGTGCTTCTCTCTTTTTCAAATATTCCATAATAGGCACATATTATTTTAGCAAACAAAGCAACTTATTTTGTCATTATTTTTATTTTTTTTTAAATTTTATTTTGTCGATATACATTATGGTTGATTAATTTTGCCCCTTACCAAAACCACCTTCCCTCCTCCCTCTCCTCCCTCCCCCCCTAAAAATGTCCTTTCTGTTTGCTTGTCTTATCAACTTCAAGTAATTGTGGTTGTTATATCTCCTTTCCCCCTCCCCGTTTTTTTTTTTTTGTGTGTGTGTGTTTGAATTTATATATTAATTTTTAGCTCCCAACAATAAGTGAGAACATGTGGTATTTCTCTTTCTGTGCCTGACACGTTTCACTTAATATAATTCTCTCAAGGTCCA
>NW_007726819.1:14819-16019 GCF_000696425.1 Galeopterus variegatus | reverse complement strand
TGTTGGTTTTCTTTTAACTCTGTTAAGTGTTTCTTTTACGGTGCAGAAGCTCTTTAGTTTGGTATAATCCCATTTATTTATTTTTCCTTTGGTTGCCCGTGCTTGTGTCCAGTCCTACTTCCTGAAGTGTTTCTCCTATGTTTTCTTTAAGAAGTTTTATTGTTTCAGGGTGTATATTTAATTCTTTAATCCATTTTGAGTTGACTTTAGTGTATGGTGAAAGGTATGGGTCTAGTTTCATTCTCCTGCATATAGATATCCAGTACTCTCAGCAGCATTTGCTAAAGAGGCGGTCTCTTCCCTTGTGTATAGGCTTGGTGCCTTTGTCAAATATCAGATGGCTGTAGGTGTGTGGGTTGATTTCTGGATTCTCTATTCTATTCCATTGATCAGTGTGTCTGTTTTTATGCCAGTACCATGCTGTTTTGGTTATTATAGCGTTGTAGTATAGCTTAAAGTCAGGTAGTGTTATGCCTCCAGCTTTATTTTTTTGCACAGTGTTGCTTTGGCTATGCATGGTCTTTTGTTATGCCATATACATGTCTGGATAGTTCTTTCCATTTCTGAGAAAAATGTCATTGTAAATTTGATGGGGATTGTATTGAATTTGTATATCACTTTGGGTAGTATGGACATTTTCACTACATTGATTCTTCCAATCCAAGAGCATGGGATATCTTTCCATCTTCTTGTATCCTCTCTAATTTCTCTCAGGAGTGGTTTGTAATTCTCATTATAGGGATTTTCCACATCCTTGGTTAACTCAGTTCCTAAGTATTTTATTTTTTTGGTGGCTATTGTAAATGGGCAAGCATTCTTGATTTCCCTTTCTGCATGTTCACTTTTGGAGAAGAGAAATGCTACTGATTTTTGTGTGTTGATTTTGTATCCTGTTACTGTGCTGAAATAATGTATCAACTCCAAGAGTTTTTTTGTAGAGGCTTTAGGCTGTTTGGTATATAGGATCATGTCATCTGCAAAGAGGGACAGTTTGACTTCATCTTTTCCAATCTGGATGCCCTTTATTTCCTTCTCTTCTCTGATTGCTCTGGCTAGTACTTCCAACACTGTGTTGAATAGGAGTGGTGAGAGTGGGCGTCCTTTTCTAGTTCCTCTTCTTAAAGGAAAAGCTTTCAGCTTTTCCCCATTCAGGATGATATTGGCACGTTTATCCATTCATCCATTGATGGACATTTATTA
>NW_007726819.1:13446-13819 GCF_000696425.1 Galeopterus variegatus | reverse complement strand
GTGAGGTGGGTCTCTTGAAGGCAGCATATAGTTGGGTCCTCCATTTTAATTCAGTCAGCCAGTCTGTGTCTTTTGATTGGGGAATTTAAGCCTTTTACATTAAGAGTTGTTATTGAAAAGTGTTGATTTATTCCTAGCATTTTATTGATTATTGTTTGGATGTCTTAACCGTTTTTTTGTTCCTTTCTTTCTGATTTACTGTTTGTTTTCTGTGTTTCTTGGTTCCTTGGGTTGTAGGTAGCCTTTTTGTTTGTTTGTTTTCTCTTCATGAATGCCATTTTTATTTTACTAGTGAGTTTTGAATGCTCTTGGATTTTTATGGCAGTGGCAGTTATTTTTCAGGAACCAAACCCAGTACTCCCTTGAGAATTTC
>NW_007726819.1:10098-13094 GCF_000696425.1 Galeopterus variegatus | reverse complement strand
CTCGAAATTCCTTGTCAGTCATTTCAAGGGCTTCTTGTTCTATAGGATCTTGAGCTTGAGAGTTATTACTCTTTGGTGGTGTACTTTCTTGATTCTTCATATTTCTGGTATCTTTTCTTTGATGTTTATTCATTGTGGCAGTTGGTTTCACAGTCCACAGGTTTGACACTATTGTCTGACTAAGATGTTGCTCTGGTTGCCAGTTTGGTATGGCTACCTCAGTGACTGCTCAGTTGGCCACTAGTGCCTTGCGTGTGTGGTTGCCTCGGGTCGTGGGCCTCTCCAGGGAGCCACCTCTCTGGTCAGCTTGGACTTGGCCGGGCTGCTGGGTTATAGGGTAGTATCACAGGGTGTGTGGTCTCTGCTGAGCTTCCACCTGCTGTGCTTGCCTTCTCCCTGTTCCGTGCACTCTAGGCCGGGCTGCTGGGATGCACAGAGGCATCACAGAGTGTGTTGTCTCTGCCTAGCTTCCCCTTCCCCTGCTGGATGTCTCCCTGCTCTATGCACACTAGGCCGGGCTTGGGATGGAGCCAGGTGGCGGCAGTGAAGCCTACCTGCTGCTGGATCGCGTGGCGGTGGCCCCCCCACAGGTTGTGTGGTCTCTATGGAGGTTCTGCCTCCCCTGCTGGATGTCTCTGCTCCATATGCATTGGGTCGGGCTGCTGGATTGCATGGCAGCAGTGTGGTCTCTGCAGAGCTTCTGCCTCCCCCGCTGGATGTCTCCCCACTCTGCGTGCACTGGGCTGGGCTGCTGGATCATGCGGTGTTGGTGGGATCCCTGTGGAGTTCTCACCTCCCCTGCCAGACTTCACCCTGCTCCATGTGCACTAGGCTGGGCTGGGAATGGAGCCAGGTGCCTGCGGTGAAGCCTACCTGCTGGATCATGCAGTGGCGGCCCCACAGGGTGTGTGGTTTCTGTGGAGCCTCCGCCTCCCCTGCTGGATGTCTCCCCACTCTGTGCACACTGGACCGGGCTGGGAATAAAGCCAGGTGGTGGCAGTGAAGCCTATCTGCTGAATTGTGAGATGGCAGCCCCGCAGGGCTTGTGGCCTCCGTGGAGCTTCTGCCTCCCCCAGTGGATGTCTCCCCATTCCGTATGCACTTGATGTTATGTTTTTATAGTTTAAATTGGTTGATTTGTGGGAGAGAGTGACGCTAGGGACTGTCTATTCTGCCATCTTGACCAGAAGTCCTTATAGAGAGTAATTAACCCAAGTCACTGATAAATTAATATGGTCCGGGGCAAATAAGAATATGTGAATAAATCTGCTCTTAGTATTTCTTAGGACTAGGTCATGAAAATACTTTCCAATTTCAGTCCTTTACTTTCTAGTTGAATCTTGCTGCTGGCAGAACACAGGTGAGTCCTCTTTGCCTTGTTTCAAAGCCCTGTCTCCAATGATGTAAAAATGTCTGATTATAACTCTCTTTCCCACATCAGTTATTGGTGTCTTTTACTGTTGCTGTTGATTGTTTCTGACATAGACATCCAGGACAATGATATTCACTCCCGGCCAGTGGGAGGTGGCTGGTGGTCGTGTGTGCCAATCGTAGCACTGGCAGCCTGATGTCGTGGCTGCAGAACCCGGGGTAGCACGTCCCCAGCCTTCCCAGACGCTGGATTCCAGAGCTCCCACTGCTCTTCTTTTATATTCCTACAGCACCTGTCACTTAATAACTTACTACATATTTTTTCTTCCTTACATTAATTCTTTTTTTTTTTTCCTTTTTGTCTTTTTTCGTGTCCGGCAACGGATCGCAACCCTCAGTGTCACGCCCGTACCGGACCAGGACTGGCAACGGGATCGCAACCCTCAGCATCGCGCCCACACCTCGCTCAGCCAGTGAGTGGGAACCGGTCTGTACATGGGATCCGAACCCTCGGCGGGAGTGCCGCCACACTCCCAAGCAGCGCACTGTAGCAGTGCGCCACCGGGCCGGCCCCCTTCCTTACATTAATTCTAATAAAGGCTTCATGTTGACTCATTTCATTGTAGGTCTGTTCACTGATGTAAACACTATGTAAAGTAGCCTCTGAGCCATATGAGATGTTCAATAAATATTTATTAATGCAATAAAACTACGTAATACCATGGCTTTCCTTATACTTTTCTACCTCTTTCTTGTCTTTCTCACTCAACATAGTACTTCTTTCCCTCCAAGTTTAATTTTCCAAAAGTAGTCATGAAGAGGATTTACATGTTGCGGAAACAAGAATTTCATGGTAGCCAAGTTTCCAACATAGCCATGGATTTAAATTCTTTCACATATTAAAGCCCCAATGTCCTCTACTCATCTCCCATCAAGAATTGCCTGTTCTTAGGTTTCACATAATATTTTCTTTCAGCTATGTCACTGTTATTGTAAAACTTTATTAGTTAACAATAACTTTCTGCAATTTTCTTACTCCACTGTTTTTCACAGATAATCTCCAGTCTCTTTGCAGACACTGGCACTTCACTTACAAGTGAAATGATAATCTCTTCCCAGCAAGGCGGTGAGATCTTGGAATCCCAAACCTTTACTTCATGGTTCAGATGCTTACATTCCCCACCTGCATGGCGTCCATCACTGCAGCCACGTCCTGGCTGTAAATGTCAACTTGGTTAGATACCACTATTCCTAGATAAATATCACCTTCTTTGAAGAAATAGACAATATCTCAGAGTATGCAATGAGAAATATTATACGGAAAAACAATTCTGCCTGATGGAGTTGCAACAAACGTACTGACCAAGGAAGAAAGGATATATTCTAAGGTACCCAAAGGCAAGGTGTCACATGGTGGCCTTGTTTTAAGGGCTGCCTCACCTCTGTCCTGCATGTCTCCTTTTATAATCTATCTGAATTAATCTCCTCTCATTGCTGACCAAACACAACAAACTGCACAATGTCCATACTAAAAAGTTTGCTCTGCATGAAGCGAAGAGGAATGACAGTGTGTTCACTCAGAGCTTCTTAGTGGACATTTATTGTTTTGTGTGCTTTGTTTTTTT
>NW_007726819.1:5623-9585 GCF_000696425.1 Galeopterus variegatus | reverse complement strand
TTTTTTTGGCAGCTGGCTGGTATGAGGATCTAATGGACATTCATTGTTTGTGTAGCAATTAGTAGAAAAGCACTTTTGGCTTAGGGGACATAATTAGAAAATGGAAACTTTGAGTAGTTTACTAACATGTATAATTGGTGCCAGAGATAAAACTTCCTGTCCCATTTAGTGAAAGACTCATTTAAGTACAGCATGAGTAAAAGATGGTAAGTTATAAATAGCAAGATAATCATGGATGTAAAGAATCTCAAACCCCAAATGTTATTCCACATGACAGTATGTTTTCCACACAGTTCTTCAATTAGTATTAATATTTTGTTTTTGATTTCTCAGATATGAATCAATGTAGGTTTCCAGTGCCATTTAGAAATTTAGAGATTTTTTTTTTGGGGGGGTTGGGAGCAGCGTGGCTAGCAAGTACATGGACAGAACTCTGGACCTTAGTGTTATCAGCCCCACACTGTAACCAATTCAGCAACCGGCCAGTCCACCTCTAGAAATTATATATCTTGTGCTATCAAACCGTATTATGACACACACATTGATGTATATGCCTATCCCTTTTGTGCAGAGCAAAATTTTCTTAATTAACTTAATTGTGATCATCTGTCACCCACCAGGGAATATTTAACTCTTAATTTGTACTTGAAAGGCTACAGTTGATAAATGGGAAAATGTTCAGCAATTTTAGGATTTGCAGGCTCTTCCTGTTACTTTGCTAATGCAGCTTTTGTTAATTCTCTTACCAAGTCAATTGGCAAACTTGTCAATGACTTAAAATTATTTCAATATTTTTATACAATATGCTTTAATTTTTTCCCCACAATTCTTGTGCTTCATCCAGAATTTTTTGATTCTTTACTAACTTCCTTTTTTTGGCTAACTGTATTGAATGCTATATAAATTATTATATTTACTGATAAAATTTTGACACAATCCACATACATATTGCATATTTTATCCTCTGAATCACTTGCTGTACAACTGACACTAAGAACACATTATCAATTGGTAGATTATCCCAGAAATATTTTAATTCATTTTTAAGTGTACTGGGAAGTACATATTTATTAACTCTATTTACTTGCCCTTATTGCTGAATTCTCCAGACCATCTTCAAACCAATCTGATTTATTATCATAAAAAGCCAAATGATCCATGCTATTAGGATGTGTTATAACATACACCAGATCTTCTTTACCCACAGTTAAGTTTTCTGTTTGTTTGTGTGTTTGTTTGCTTGTTTTGGTGGTTGGCTGGTATGAGGATGAGAATCCCTGTAGTAAGTTTTTGATTCATTAGGAGTCATTTTTTTCTTCCTCCAAAATTTAATCAAAGATTTACCTTAACTGACTCTATTTTTAAAAACGAAATTATTTGTTAAATATAATGGAAATGACAGAGATACTTGCCCATGTCCCTCCCCAAATATTTTGATATATCTTCATTTGAATGCACTGGAACTGAGGCCTGTATTCTTGGACTGAAGATGGCCATCTTCTCCTTGCACCTCCACATGGTGTCCCCTATATGTGTGTGTGTCCTTTCTTCTTGTAACGCCAGTCATATGGTATCATGATCCACCCTTATGACCTCATTTTAACTTATTTACCCCTTTAAATACCCTATCACTAAATATATTCATATTCTGAAATACTGGGATTTAGGACTTCAACATAATATTTTTTGCAAAAACACAACTCGGCCCATAAAATAGGCCTTGAGTCATAATGCAAATTAATGCTAAAACTAAAGAGATTTTGTTTGTTTGTTTGTTGCTATTATGCTGTCCCCTCTGGCGCACACAAAGTTTGGAACAGAAAAAACTTTTATCACCCCTTCATGCTGCCAGAACCCAGTTATGCTTTTGGAGCACCTCACAGCATAAAGAGAACACCCAAGATCAAAGAGAATTAAATAAAAAGGCATTTATTATTGCATACCCCAGAGCAACGTTTGGCAAGCAATTCCTGGGTTGGTGACTTAGAAGCAAAAAAATTCATCACAAGAATCATCACATGAGATTAACAAGATCCCTAGGAAATGTAATCTTTCTCTGCAGGACACCACCAGAACTCAGATCAGGAGGTACTCGGGGTGAAAACTGGGTTATGTCTATTCTCTACTCAGATGGAAAGGAATGAAGATCTCCTGGGGGTTCCAATTATTCACAATTCCCATCAGCAAATGAGAGAGCACAGAAGTCTGCTTCCCTGAGCATGCTGGGGTGGTCACTGACGCACACTGCAAGAACCTGCCAGGTGGTAGAGGTGAAATGTCTTCTGTTACAGGAACTACAAGTGACAACATTCTAGTAAATCCTGATCAGTGTAGAGAGTACAATACAGCTCCTTAGTTTCCTAAGTAGCTGGAACTTACGAGAAATCACCCCACTGGAGATGTTCAAATAAATGAAGTTCGATTCAGGGAGATGGCTCCCTCACAAAGTTCTTGTCATTGTAATTTTACTAAGCAAGAAAATTGCACACTCTGTTCTTTCTTGGCCTACACGGTTTGGCACATTGGCCACATTCACCACACTCATAAGGCCCACTCCAGTGTGAATTGTCTGATGTGTTACAAGACTGCATCTTTGGCTTAAAAATTCCCCATATTCATTGATTCACCTGGCCTTTATTTAGTAGGAACTTTACAAGACTGCATCTTTGGCTTAAAAATTCCCCATATTCATTGATTCACCTGGCCTTTATCTAGTAGGAACACTCCTGTGTTGAATGAGAATGGAGCTCTGTCTAAAGGATTGTGCACATTCACTGCACTTATAAGGCCTTTCTCCAGTGTGAAATCTCCAATGTTTAATAAGTTAGGACTTCTTGTTAAATAAATTACCACATTCATCACACTTATAAGGGCTTACTACAGTGTGAACTCTCTGGTATCAAGTGAGAGCATAATTTTGGGTGAAGGAATTCCTACATTCCCCACACTTATAAGGTCTTTCTNAGTGAGAGCATAATTTTGGGTGAAGGAATTCCTACATTCCCCACACTTATAAGGTCTTTCTACCATGAGAACTTTGTGATGATTATTGAGGTGAGAGGTTAAGCAAAAAGTTTCCACACTCAGTGCAGTCATATGGCTTTTCTCCAGTGTGAACTGTCTGGTGTTGAGTTAGGGCATAATTCTGGTTAAAAGACTTCCCACATTTGCCACATTCACACCGCCTTTCTGCAGTATGGATTCGCTGGTGTTCAACAAGTCTGTATTTGGGGCTAAAGGCTTTCATGCACCTGCTGCACTCATAAAGCCCTGTTCCAGTGAGGATTCTGGGGTGGTGAACAAGTGTGCATTTGTGGCTGGAAGATTTTCCCAATTCACTCCACTCGTAATGACTTTCTCCACTGTGAAAGCCTTCCGCACACTTGATGCCACTGTTTGGATTCCTACAGTTGGGAGAAGCCTGATGTTGGTGAAGGCGTGAGATATCTGGAAAGTCCTCCCCCAAATTTCCACAGTTGAAGGGTTTCCCTGACAATGGAATCTGCAGCTCATCACACACGTGGCCCTGTTCATATCCTGCTCCATGGGTTTCTCTCCACTGTAACACTTCTGGTGCTGGTGAATGTTTGTACTGAAACAGAATCCACTCACACATATGCCACCCGAGTATAGTTTTTGCCCAATGTATCCTGCTTGGTCCTCAGGCAGGTCAAACACATCCTCCAGTATTTGGACACAAGTCTCACAGGGGTGAGTCTTTTGAGTAGATGGATCTGACTTACAAGTCCCAGCCTGTGACATTTCTAAAGAAACACTGTTCTCAGAAGACATCTCCTCAACCTCAGTTCCATGCCAAAATCTCAAAGCAGAGAAATGCTGATGAAATGTGTGTTGACTTTGGTGAGAACGGGAAGCCCCATCCAAAACATATGTCAGGGTGGCCCAGTTAGCCTAGTTGGTTAGAGCACGGTGTTATAACACCAAGGACAAGGATTCATACC
>NW_007726819.1:0-4966 GCF_000696425.1 Galeopterus variegatus | reverse complement strand
CAGAAAAAAAAAAAAAAAAAAAAAAAAAAAAAAGGAAAGAAAAATATGTCAGACAGACCAAGAAATGAGTCCATGGGATCATTTTCTGAACAAAAGAGCTGGCAGAGCCAGGAGTAGGTTAAGAAGAGGCTGCTTGGCAGTACTGAGCCACTGAAGAACACAGAACGAAGTCCTCATCAGAGAAAGGACACAAGGATGGGGTGCAGGTTAGGAAAGGGCCAGCTTTCCAACTCACTCATCTGCCAATAGGCTTTAGCGTGGTCTTGTCCACTGATGACACATCCCTGTTGTGCAGAATGTTGCTTGTGTCCAAGCCCAGAAAAATCCAAATCGGATGGTGTACCCAGTGTTCAAGAACTACTTAATGACAGGAAGAATATTGCAAAGGGAGCAGCGGAGAGGTACAGGGACACAAGGAGAGGGCAAAAATGTAGGGGCAGCCAAAAGCTGGAGGTCACAGAAGAAATGACATCAGCAAAGTTTAATGTACAGTGAAGAAAAGACAGAAATTAGATGTGACCAGTGACATTTGCAACACAACACCAGTGGACACAGGACAGATTCCTGGCATGATGTAAACGCAGCCCTGTTTTCATGCCCTTGACTAGTTGCCACTCTCCAGACCAGGTCTCCTCTAAGACCATCTTACCATGTCCACAATGTGAAGCAACGAGGCCTCTGGCTGCAACCCCAGTTCTACAACTAATGGGACCTGCATGATGTAAGTCCTAATGGAAAGACAGGACAGGTGAATTATCAGCATTGACCCAGGGTAAGTCACCACACAAGAGACCACAGGAAAGGAAAACAATATAGCAAAAAATCCTAGGAGGGGGTGCCCAAAGTCAGCCCATGGTCCATGAATTTTACCAACCATGACAACACCTAAAACAATTGGCACAGGCACATTTGAGAAAATGCCAGCCCTAAGGAAGAGGGCAGAAACAGGCACAGAAATGTCATAGGTCTGCACACGATTGTCCCAACAGGAGGAGGCCAAGTATGGTGAGATCCATCAGGCTGACTGCAAGATTCCCAAACCCTTTCCTGAATGCACTGGAATGGGAGGCATTAGGGCTGCTGGGGGACTGTATTGCTCAGGGCGGTGCACAAAATTCATTGCTGGTAACCACAGCACACCTGCCAAGGAAGTGGAAGTGGGGGGAGGTAGCAGAGCCCACAGTCCAGGTGTGGGAAGCACAGAGGGGAAAAGAAGAAAGGCAGAGATTAAGACAAAAGGGAGGGTGGCAGGATATGAGGGCATTACCCAGCAAGGCTATCAGTGCAAAGATCTCCAGGATCACATCCATGTAGAGGAATCTATGAGCCTTACCAAGGAGCCCCCACTCCTCCTGGGAGAAGTAAATCGCCACGTCCTCAAAGGTCATACAGTCCTGTCACGAAGGGAACAGTTTATTCCATGATCAGCTTCTCTGCATGGACCCCATGTTCATG
Organism: Galeopterus variegatus; assembly: GCF_000696425.1. Taxonomy (NCBI): domain Eukaryota; kingdom Metazoa; phylum Chordata; class Mammalia; order Dermoptera; family Cynocephalidae; genus Galeopterus; species Galeopterus variegatus. Next base: position 3,511 of record NW_007726819.1, on the reverse strand, counting down.
CCTCCCTCCCCACATCCAACCCCTGCTCATCTTCCTCCAGTCAATGGAGATATCGAGCCCTGCTGCTGCTGAGGCCCACTCTGTCCTCATGGTTCCATTGACCACTGTGTCAGTCCACAGCGACAACAGGCAGGTGGGTAGACTGACAGCTAGTCTGTAGGCCTGGTGTGCAGAGCCACACTCCCTCTTTTCAGACAATTCCCCTGAAGTCCCCCAGATGGTGCCTTCTAGACACAACCATTCATGGGCTTACCCTTCCCCCATATGTCCTCAGTACCAGGGCCCTAAGGCCATCAGGTCACACTCCTTCTCCATGTGCCCATCACTGTTTCTACCAAATCTCTCTCCCAGGTGAACTACCACAGCCACAGCTCCCTCCCTGCCCCACAGCACAAGAATCTCCTTGGCCTCCCTACACCTTGTTCAGCAAATGGGGTTCAGAGAGGGCTTGGGAGATTCAAACAGGATCCAGTATATCCCAGACTTTCAAAGAACCCCACTGCCAGAGGCAGCCTCCAATCCTGCTATGAAGGCCTCTCTACCCGACTCAGCTCAGCTACTGGAACCACGTCCAGATCTCAAAGACCCATGGCTCCCTTCTACTTCTGGGCTGTACTTCCTGTCCCATCAACAGTCACACCCTATCTCCATCTAACAATTCTCTGGGGCCCCTCACCCCAGGCCAATCATTGACATTGAAGACAGTTGTTTATACTCACACATCCCAAGAGGAGGGGGCACACCACCCAATACAGGGCCACACAGAGAAAGACAAGAGACAGTCAAGAGACAGAGGAAGAGAGGTGAAAATGTGAGCAAAACCCTTTACTGTGGTTTCCACCAACAGACATGGGAAAGGCAGGGTATGCTGGGTTAGGATGACAAGTTTAAGTAACACGGCATTGCTGGGGGCATAAGGTCTGCTCCTGACTGGTACTTGGCCCTGGGGGATTAGAGCAGGTGGATAGTGGTGCAGGGTGTGAGTTGTGAGAGCCTGATGAGATAGGCGATTCGGGTATGGGCCCTGGACTAGCACTTCCGCATATGGAACGTGACTCGCAGGCCGGTCAGTCATCCACAGTGTCTAGGAGTTAGCTCGCCCTGGGCGGGGCAGTCCCTCCAGAGAATGCAAGCGGCCAGATGTCTAAGTTTGGATGTCAAAGTATCCGAAATATAGAATAAAAAGACATGCTTAACACAGCCTGGAGGACACAACCTTTAACTCAGTCGGGTCTCTCTGGGGCCGAGAGGGGCAGGAGAGCGAGGCGGGGTGGCCCCTACCCCAGCCCTAGTGCGGGTCACCCTGGGCAGTGTCACTGAGCTTGCGGTCTGCCTCTCTGTGACAGAGACAACGAATCTCCCGGCGCCTTCTCTGTCCATCACCCCAGCCCAGACTCAGTGCTCGAGGGCCTGTGACTCACTTAAGGAGATTCAAAGTGACCGCCATGAAGAGGACGCCCGAAGTCCCACCCCCATGTGATGCGCACGCAGCGGATGCCCGAATCCTGAGCTTTCGTTGGTTGAGTGTCGCTGCCTGTGGGCGCAGCGCATCCTGGGGATTGTAGCTCTTCCAGCTCCACAAGCTGCGGAAAAGAATTCCCTCAACCTGGCCTCCCAGAACAGAGGACAAGTGGCAGAGAAACTGGAAAAGGGCCTTTCCACCAACAGGCACATGAAAAAATGTTCAACATCCCTCATCATCAGGGAAATGCAAGTTAAAACTACAGTGAGATATCATCTTCCTTCAGTTAGACTAGCTATTGTCAGAAAGACAGAAAATTACAAATGCTGGATTTGATGTGGTGAAAAGGGAACTCTCATACATTCTTGGAGGTAATGTAAACTAATACAGCCAATATAGGAACAGTATGGAGGATCCTCAAAAACTAAAAATAGAACTACCTTATGACTCAGCTATCCTACTTCTGGGTATATACCTAAAAGAAATGAAATCAGTATATTGAAGAGACACCTGCACTTCCATGTTCACTGCAGCAGTATTCACAATAGCCAAGAGATGGCATCAACCTAAATGCCCATCAATGCCCACGAATTAAAAAAACTGTAATAAATATGCACAATGGAAGACTATTCAGCTCTTTTTTAAAAAATGAGATCCTGTCATTTACACAACATGGATTCAACTGGAGACCCTCATGTTAAGTGAGGTTAGTCAGGGACAGAAGGAGAAATGTCACAGTATCTCACTTACATGTGGAATCCTAAAAAAAAAAAAAAAAAAAAAAAANCTTCTGGGCTGTACTTCCTGTCCCATCAACAGTCACACCCTATCTCCATCTAACAATTCTCATCCCCTGGGGCCCCTCACCCCAGGCCAATCATTGACATTGAAGACAGTTGTTTATACTCACACATTCCAAGAGGAGGGGGCACACCACCCAATACAGGGCCACACAGAGAAGGACAAGAGACAGTCAAGAGACAGAGGAAGAGAGGTGAAAATGTGAGCAAAGCCCTTTACTGTGGTTTCCACCAACAGACATGGGAAAGGCAGGGTATGCTGGGTTAGGATGACAAGTTTAAGTAACACGGCATTGCTGGGGGCATAAGGGCTGCTCCTGACTGGTACGTGGCCCTGGGGGATTAGAGCAGGTGGATAGTGGTGCAGGGTGTGAGTTGTGAGAGCCTGATGAGATAGGTGATTCGGGTATGGGCCCTGGACTAGCACTTCCGCATATGGAACGTGACTCGCAGGCTGGTCAGTCATCCACAGTGTCTAGAAGTTAGCTCGCCCCGGGCAGGGCAGTCCCTCCAGAGAAAGCAAGCGGCCAGATGTCTAAGTTTTGGATGTCAAAGTATCCGAAATATAGAATAAAAAGACATGCTTAGGGCCGGCCTGGTGGCGCACTCGGTAGAGTGTGGCGCTCCCGCCGAGGGTTCGGATCCCATATAGAGACAGGTCTGCTCACTGGTTGAGCACGTGCGGGCGGGACACCGAGGGTTGCGATCCCGTTGCCGGGCGCGACACCGAGGGTTGCAATCCTGTTACCAGTCACGAAAAAAGACAAAAAAAGGAAAAAAAAAAAAAAAAAAAAAAAAGAAAGAAAAAGACATGCTTAATACAGCCTGGAGGACACAACCTTTAACTCAGTCGGGTCTCTCCGGGCCGAGAGGGGCAGGAGAGCCAGGCGGGGTGGCCCCTACCCCAGCCCTAGTGCGGGTCACCCTGGGCACTGTCACTGAGCTTGCGGTCCGCCTCTCTGTGACAGAGACAACGAATCTCCAGGCGCCTTCTCTGTCCATCACCCCAGCCCAGACTCAGTGCTCGAGGGCCTGTGACTCACTTAAGGAGATTCAAAGTGACCGCCATGAAGAGGACGCCCGCAGTCCCACCCCCATGTGATGCGCGCGCAGCGGATGCCCGAATCCTGAGCTTTCATTGGTTGAGTGTCGCTGCCTATGGGCGCCATGCATCCTGGGGATTGTAGTTCTTCCAGCTCCACAAGCTGCAGAAAAGAATTCCCTCAACCTGGCCTCCCAGAACAGAGGA
>NW_007726818.1:555507-556495 GCF_000696425.1 Galeopterus variegatus | reverse complement strand
TGTGTGTGTGTGTGTGTGTGTGTGTGTGTGTGTGTGTATCTGTGGCCCTTATGCTCAAATAACTGCCTAATATTAGGAGCAGAACTCTGAAGACCTGTGGCTGAAATTATATATCAATGCATATAAAGAGGCACTGATATCTTTTCTTATTTAAATTATAAAACAACTAGAAATTAAAAGAAGCCCTTGGGTAGGAAAAAAAGGTGTGAATACTTTTTTCTTTTCTTTTTTTTTCTTTTAAAATTTTCAGTCTGTAGTTTCCTCATCAAGCCAAAGCAACACCTTTAGCTTTGAGATTTAGCAGCTCTCAACGCTGTTAGGGTAGCACATTTAATCTATGTACACTGAATGGGAACTCTGGGGCCAACAAGGGTGAAAGGGTGATTTTCCCAGGAATATTTAAATGGTTAGCCGAGAGTAAAAGCAGCAGTACTATCTCCTGCAGATTTTTTTTTTTTTGGTGTTGCCTAATTAATTTAAGTATCATGCTATATTGAGTTGAAATAATCTATAATACAAAATGTTCAGAAAGTTCTTCTTAAGAATTCCTCATTTAATTCTCCATCTTTTGGTTGCTTTAATCCTGCCTGCCATATTTTGTAGTTCCATTCTTCATATTCAGTTTTTATGTAATTTTCTTCTTATTCTGTACTGCCTTCCCATTACCTCTATCTCATTTCACTCACTCGTTTTGTTCTTAGAGAGCATCTGGGCACTATTGGCTACTCTCTTCTCAGAGGAAAGGGTCTGCAGCAGCATGTCACATCCACAGAGATAAATGTAGGACAGGAGCAAGAAATCTTGGCAAGTGAAGAATGGACTGAGAGTGGAGAAATCTCATGAGGAATGTTTGCTGAATCAAGTTTTCCTATTCCACGTGGATATCACTAAAATCTGGAATCTTACTATAAAAAATGAATAGCATGGGACAAGAAGAGCACAGATTTCGACCAGCTGTAGAGTGCTGAGATGGCCTTCAGCATTTAGG
>NW_007726818.1:552042-553613 GCF_000696425.1 Galeopterus variegatus | reverse complement strand
TGTGTGTGTGTGTGTGTGTGTGTGCAATTCTATGGAATTTTATCATGTGTGTAGATTCTAGTAACCACATCACAATTGGGATACAGAACTGTTTTCATCATCATGAAGAAACTCATGTCATCCCTTAATACTTACATTCTTTCCGCAAACTTTATCTCAGCAACCACTGATGTGTTCTCTATCAATATAAATTTGTCACTTTGAGAAAGTTATATAAATGGAGTAATACAATATGTAATACTTTGACATTGGCTTTTTACTCTGCATAATGTCTTTAAGATCCATCTGTTTTATTGCTTGCATCAATAGTTCATTCTATTTTATTGTTGGGTAGTATTCCATTATTTAGATATATCATGCTACTTTAATCCATTCACCCATTGAAGGACATTTGAGTTGATTCCAGTTTTGGGCTATTTCTAGTAAAGCTGCTNTGGCTTCTGGGTTGTCAAAATGACAGTCTTATTTAATATGTCACACAGTGGATGCCTGTTCGCCTTCTCTTAACTAAGTCCCAATAAAAATGACTTTAAAAAGACAAAAGAACAAAAACACAAAAAACAAGCTAAAAACAGTGTAGAGCGTGAGATGTGTCAATTAAGAGGTATTTGTTTGTTTATTTGTTTTTTGTCTTCAGCAGCAGAATACTTAATGGTGGATAAGACATGGGAGATGTTTGCAGACTCCATCACCAGTGAGGCTTGAGGTGGACATTGCAGAAGAGTCTCAGTAACTCTCTGTTATCATTGAACACTAGCATCTGGCTCCCTTCCTCCTCCCTAGCCTCAAAGCACTGGTTTTAGCTTCGCATTTGTCACCCCTGCTTCTCAAGGCATCACATCTTCATACTGTGTTTAATGACAAGAAAAGGCAACGGTAGTGGAAGTTTTCCCTGCCTGATGGCCTTCATGGCCACATCTAAAACCCTGGAGAGCATGCCCCCTTCCTGGGGCTGGCACAGCTTTTGCAGCCCACTTTCTGACAGTGTGAGCTCTGGAGCTAAGGGATCAGCTTAGGGGCGGGTAGTCACCGAATGCTGCTGGTCAAACTTAAGAGAATTCTGGTCTGTTTGCTTCCAGTCAATTCTGTGTTCTTATAACCACAACCAAAACATTGTATAGACATTATATAAACTTAAAACTGGCTCCCTTTTATCCACTGGCCTTGATGCTCTATTCATTACCTTAGTCTTTACATCAACGACTACTGCCCTCAAGCAGTTAGAAATTATAGTCTCAAATACAGAAGCTCCCTTTTAAACTGATTTATGCTAGCAAGATCACACCTTTAGTTGGGTAGAGAATGCAGATAGAAAATGCTTGAAAAGATTATTTGGTCCTGTCTCATCAGCAGTAAGTATACTGCATTATTGCAATGCTTTGTTTTCCATTAGGTGACGGAATTTGACAAATCCATTTTTTTTTCTTTTTAACCTCTCAGTGTTCTGACCTACTACCTTTACCTAATCTCCTAGCTCTATTATAGGAGCTTACACAAGGATGCCAACAGCCAATATAGCCCAACATTTACCAGTTTTTGTGTACTCCTGTGTGTGTGTGTGTGTGTGTGTG
>NW_007726818.1:542053-550963 GCF_000696425.1 Galeopterus variegatus | reverse complement strand
TGTGTTATCCAGGTTTTGCCATAAGTTTGTCTTAAATACTGTCAAATACTTTGGGAAACTGTCTGTCAAGCAAGTGACACATGTTGCCCATCACCAGGAGCAGCAGATCCAGACTATCAACCCACTATGTAGTTCACAGGTGCCATAATCACAAGAAAGATGTGGCTTACATAGGAACCTCACAGAACAATGCTTACTCACACAGAGAAAAGACAGAGTGACACCAGCTTTAATAGAGTGTATTGGTCTCCTAAGGCTAGTAGGTTTCACCTCACAGCTGATGTAGGAAGTTGGTTTGTGTGGACCCCTCTTGTGCTGTAGGCAAATGGCCTTTTTCTCCCTGACAGAAACAGATGTATCAGTGGGNAAGGCAGCCAGGAGCCAGGGCATATAGTTTCCCTACCTTTCTTAGGGTCTTTGTCTCACACGGCTGCCCTCGTACATTGCACCTGCTCTCCCCTGTTGACGGGGGTGCTGTCTGCATCTCAGTTATTCCCATGCAGCCAGACCAACACCAGCACCTCAGTCAGCCTGTTTCCCCCCAGGAGCCAGCATGACCTTGAGACGGCTGGACTGATGAGCCTTCACACCTCCACCATGCCATGGTGTATTTTGTTAGTGACCCTGCTCACTGTCGAGTATGTGACACTTGTTACCACCTCCAAGGGAGGAGTCCCATTGCATAGAGGATAACAAAGAGCATAACAATGCCTACTAACAGGAGCAGGAGTCTGTGGATGTCAACCCACCGCATGGTTTGCAGGTGTTGGGATCACCAAGAAAGATATGACTTACACAGGCATTGGATGGAACAAAATTTACTCACGTAGAGAAAAGGCAGAGATCAGCTTCAATAGTGAGTGTTAGTCCCCCATGCCCAGGGGCGTCTCACCGCACAGCTAAAATAGGGAGATAGTCTGCAGGGACCCCTCTTGTGCTGCAGGTGAAGGACCCTATTCCTTACCCACCAGGAACAGATATAGCAGTGGGGCTGGCCAGGGGCCATAGGACACCATATGACACACTCTTAAGCAGAACAAAGAACACATCAAACCCAGAGTAGAGGAAGATATTCCCAAACAAGGCAATATGCTCAGCACAGGCTGTGAGGGCTCCTTATCCCCGTGCAAGGAAATGTTCCAGGCCCCAAATCACATTCACACAACATGCAGTGGTCATCAGGCCATACATGCCTCTTCTCCACCACTGTTCTTCCCTGGCGCAGTCCATGCCATGGCGGGGTCTTGAAAAGAATAGCTTGGGCTGCCCTTTCTGAGTTGGCAAGGCTCCGGAGGGAGAGCTGCTGGCAGGGCCACAGCTACCCGCACTTGCTTTCATTGTAAAGATCTCTGCCTTGGCATAGTGGTACAGCTTTCACTTTCTCTTTTGATGTTTTGGTCAGCGTGGCAGTTTCCTGAGTTTCCAAAAAATGCAAAAAATGACACACAAACAGTTGTTGTCATAAAATTAGATTATCCCACAAAAGATCCGGGAAGATTGAACAATTCCAAATTGTCCCTTTTGAGTCAATTTATTACACCAATGGATGTTTTAAAAACACCTTATGAATAGCCATGAGCAATTGTTTTTACCAAAGAAATTAATAAACAATAGAAATCCCCATCCTCTTCCCACCATCTGGGTAAATGCAAAGCAGGCTGTGCATGACTGCCTTTCCAACACTTACCTACATCTTACTAGCTGTGTGGGCCAGAATACTGAACCTTCCTCAGTTCGGTTTCCTCATCTATAAAATAGGAGATAACAGTAATGATCACGATATACCTACTTTATCGGTTATAAGGATTAAATAAGGTAATGAATGTAAACAACAACAACAACAACTAGTATTATGCCTAACACATAAGTGCTCAGTAGACATTATCAAAAAGGCAAGGAGCTGAACTTCAATCTGTCATGGTACCATCTTCCCCAGATGGGGAGGGAAGCAGAGATGTTCATTTATTTCACAAATATTTATTGAGTTCCTTTTATATATTAGGCAGTGCTGTGGTTTGACTGAATTGTGTCCCCCAAGTTTCATATATTGGAAGCTTAATTCACACTCTAACTATTGAGGGTGGGAAATCCTATTATGGTAATTGAAAGGTGGGGCTTTGAAGAGGTGATTAGATTTAATCCAGTAGTGCATGGATTAAAAATGGTGGTCAGGAGCATGGTTCTGAGGGCTTTAAAAGGAGAGTGAATGAGGAGATTAGTTTCTCTCTCTGCTCTGCCATTTTCGCAATGTGGTACCCTGCCATCACTGAAGTCACCACCGAAGAAAACCTTCACCAGATGTATTCCCTGGACTTTGGATTTCAAGCCTCTGAGACTGTAAGCAATAAATTTCATTTTCTTATAAGTCACCCAGTTCCGTGCATTTTGTTATAAGCAACAGAAATGAACTAATACAGGCAGTACTCTAAGTTCTAGGAATTCAGAAATGAATTTCTGCTTTTGTGTATTTTATATTCTAATAGTTGAGATGAGCCACTAGATAAATTAGAACCTATTATTGGGATTGATGAGTGCTTTGAGGAAAAATAAAGCAAAGTAAAGTGACTGAGAGTGAGGGAGAGTATTTCGGAGAGGCTGACCAAGAGATCTATGACAGACAAGCAGAAACCTGAAACAAGTGATGGAAAAGGCCGTGAGGAGCTTGGGGAAGAGTGCTCCAAGCAAAGGGAACAGCAACTGCAAAAGCCCCGAGGCACGAACAAGGTTGGGAAGTTAAAGAGTAAAAAGAAGGCCACTTAGTCAACAAGCAAAGACTAAGGGTCAATGACAGTTTGTAAAAGCCAGAGCTCAAGGGCATTAGAGACCATGATATGGACTTTGGATGAGTAGAGGAAGATATTCCCAAACAAGGCAATATGCTCAGCACAGGCTGTGAGGGCTCCTTATCCCCACACAAGGAAATGTCTTAGGCCCAAAGCAGGCTGTGCATGACTGCCTTTCCAACACTTACCTACATCTTACTAGCTGTTTGGGCCAGAATACTGAACCTTCCTCAGTTCGGTTTCCTCATCTATAAAATAGGAGATAACAGTAATGATCACGATATACCTACTTTATCGGTTATAAGGATTAAATAAAGTAATGAATGTAAACAACAACAACAACAACTAGTATTATGCCTAACACATAAGTGCTCAGTAGACATTATCAAAAAGGCAAGGAGCTGAACTTCAATCTGTCATGGTACCATCTTCCCCAGATGGGGAGGGAAGCAGAGATGTTCATTTATTTCACAAATATTTATTGAGTTCCTTTTATATATTAGGCAGTGCTGTGGTTTGACTGAATTGTGTCCCCCAAGTTTCATATATTGGAAGCTTAATTCACACTCTAACTATTGAGGGTGGGAAATCCTATTATGGTAATTGAAAGGTGGGGCTTTGAAGAGGTGATTAGATTTAATCCAGTAGTGCATGGATTAAAAATGGTGGTCAGGAGCATGGTTCTGAGGGCTTTAAAAGGAGAGTGAATGAGGAGATTAGTTTCTCTCTCTGCTCTGCCATTTTCGCAATGTGGTACCCTGCCATCACTGAAGTCACCACCGAAGAAAACCTTCACAAGATGTATTCCCTGGACTTTGGATTTCAAGCCTCTGAGACTGTAAGCAATAAATTTCATTTTCTTATAAATCACCCATTTCCATGCATTTTGTTATAAGCAACAGAAATGAACTAATACAGGCAGTACTCTAAGTTCTAGGAATTCAGAAATGAATTTCTGCTTTTGTGTATTTTATATTCTAATAGTTGAGATGAGCCACTAGATAAATTAGAACCTATTATTGGGATTGATGAGTGCTTTGAGGAAAAATAAAGCAAAGTAAAGTGACTGAGAGTGAGGGAGAGTATTTCGGAGAGGCTGACCAAGAGATCTATGACAGACAAGCAGAAACATGAAACAAGTGATGGAAAAGGCCGTGAGGAGCTTGGGGAAGAGTGCTCCAAGCAAAGGGAACAGCAACTGCAAAAGCCCCGAGGCACGAACAAGGTTGGGGAGTTAAAGAGTAAAAAGAAGGCCACTTAGTCAACAAGCAAAGACTAAGGGCCAATGACAGTTTGTAAAAGCCAGAGCTCAAGGGCATTAGAGACCATGATATGGACTTTGGATTTAATTTGGAATGTTTGTAAAAGTGGTAAGATTTTATTTACAATGTTGAAAGATAATTCTGGCTGCTTTGAAGAGATAAGGGGTTTAAATAGGGGGCTATTATAGCCAGTCCAAAAAGAGATGGTGACTCTTTGGACTAAGGTAGTGGTGGAGAAGGCAGGAAATGTTTGGGGGAGAGTTTGAGGCTGATGGGTTAGATATGGCACATACGAGAGACAGAGAGAGAGAGAGGTTTCTGGCCTGAAAAGTTTGGTGATTGGATGGAGGCTTACTGAGATATGGAACATTGGAGGAGAAGCAAGGTATGGGATGGGAGTCAGTAGTTCAATTTTGACATGGTAAGTTTGAGGTGCCTATTAAACACCCAAATGGAGCTATGTCGTAGGCCATTAAATATGTAAATCTGGAGCTTGGGTGAGAGATTAGGGTGAAGATATAAAATTGGGAATCACAGACATATAGATTGTATTTAAAGTCACAAGACTGGATGAAATCATTCAAAAAGTGAGTATGGATTAAAAAGAAAAGAGGTCAAAGATTAAGCTCTGGGACTCCAGGATAGAGGTCAGGAAGATGAGGGCAGTCCAGCAAAGAGGGCTGAAAAATAGTAGCCAATTCCCCATCTGACTGTAGCCCCAGGAGCAGATGCTGAGCCCTAGAATGGACTCCGGATCCCCAAGTCCCCTCGGCTCTTTTCCAGGTCTCAGCCTAATGCAGGCATTTCAGCAACCAGCAATGAATTTAATAGGCTTAATACCAGAATAAGCCTAGAATATTGTAATGCTCAATATATATTCATCAAATAACATGTAAGGCTGAATAAATAAATGAATAATGATGGATTTTATTTTATTGCTATTTGAATATGTATTTACTGTGTTTTGTTCAATTTGAGCTTGATTTTTTTTCACTTGGAAAGAAGACTGCATTCACTTCATTTTAAGATCTTTCAGAGAAATTTTTTACTAAAGCCATAATTTATTTTTATTAGCCTCGATAGCATAAACCTTCCAGAATTTTATCAATGAATAATGAACATATTTTGTTAAGTAAAAAGATATGTGAATTTTATGACTTTAGAGGCACCATCTCATAATATTCATTTATTCATTCGATTATAAAACCAAAACTTATGTAATACTAAAATGTACAAAGCACCCTATTATCCGTGTGTAGAATATAGTAATTGATACTCCAGTAATAACAGTAATGACGTTTATTATTACTATGTGTCAGGGAGTACACAAAGTTTTACATGTATTTTCTTTTTTTTTTTCATATGTCTAGTGGCATTCTATGAGAATGATGCTATTGTCATCTCTACTTCATAGAAGAGGAAACAAAAATTCAGAGAGTTAGATAACATTTTCATGGTCAAATGATTAGAACTGGGCAGAACTGAGATTTGAACCTAGCTCTGTATTCTTATAGAGCTCAACCTCCTGATCACACTGCTCTATGGCCTCTGTTCACTAATTGTCATCATCATTATCATCATCATAATAAAATAAATGTTAATTTTACTTATAGCATAAAAATAAGACCAAGCTCAGACAACATAAGCATGTGTCTCCAAGTAAAAACCTGACAATGACTGAAATTCAAACTAAAGCTGGAGTGAAATTCCCATCCCAGTTTCTATCTTCTTCCTCCTTCCTTGAAAATGTCAACATCTTCTGTAACATCCTCTTCTGGAAAGAGCACACTTAAGACCACGACATGGGCCTCCAAACACAGGAGCAAACACAACACAGGGGCAGCACCAGCAGTGTCACAGTGAGTGTCACCTTTCCCTGAGAGAAGACCCACGGCAACAAAGTCAAAGGTGTGGACAGCATTGGCATTGGCCATGTGGGAAGCGGCAGCAGCGAGGGCAAAAACAATCCTTGGAAAAAACCAGAAAGGATAAAGGCCCAATAGAGAAAGGATTTAGGGTAAAGTGAGCAGCAGTACCACGAGCAGCCATAGCAGTGGTAGCAGCAGAAAGGGCACAGGCAGCCTGGCCACCAGTAATGGCAGTGGCGGCGGCAGCAGCAGTAAGAGCAAGGAGAAAAAGGCATTTTCACAAAGGCAAGGGACTACAGTCGGTAGCAATCATGCCACCAAGCGTGTGAATTGGTTCTCAGAAATCTATTTGAAATATACTAGATATATACTGTAATCTCAATCTATGATTATTTGCTGAACATGTTTTAATAAAATAATATATATTACAGAGCTTTATAAACAGTAATATGGTGATTAAAAATATTTATACTGTTGCTATTAATAATAATGATCATAAATAATATTATTAATAATTTAAAATGTCAATTTTTTAATCCATAGCAAGGAGACTTTTGGTTATTTGGCTCTTACTAATTTCTTATAACTTAAACGAGCCCTATTTCCTATCCTTTTAGTTCTGTCAATAATCCCCATTTAACTAGGTACTTACCTTGCAAGGATGACCCACTAAACTTTATCAAATAAATCTGGGCCAAGGCTAATTATGCTGTATATGATTCCACTGCTTTGTTTTGCCCAGTCCTTATGCTTTCCAAAACGAGTCTGCTGCCTTCAGAGTTCTTCAGATGATCTTTAAAATTGTTTTCTATTGCATCCTAGTTTAGCTTTTCAGTAGATGATATTTAATGAATCTTCAGTTTTGAGTGAAGAGTGCACATTATTTTCAAAGTTTTCTTGATCTGTGATATTTTGGGTTCTGTTTCTCCACTTGAAATTATGAGAGTGTAGGGCCGGCCCGGTGGCGCTGCCGCACTCCTGCCGAGGTTTCGGATCCCACATACAGACCGGCCGCTCACTGGCTGAGCGAGGTGCGGGAGCAACGCCGAGGGTTGCGATCCCGTTGCCGGTCCTGGTCTGGTACGGGCGCGACACTGAGGGTTGCGATCTGTTGCTGGTCACGAAAAAAGACAAAAAGGAAAAAAAAAAAAAAAAGAAATTATGAGAGTGTAGAGTACTATTTCATCAACAGTCATTACAATTATTAGTTTATTTCCTTTAGTTCAAAGATTCCACCAGAGATCTACCAATTAAAATCCAAATCGTTCTACAAATATAAGGTATGCCTTACTCCTACCTCAAGTGAATTCTAATTCTGCAAGCAGCACATCTTCTATTGATGAAGAAAGCAAGATTTAGCTAGGATCACCCAGGCAATAAAGATGGGATTTAAGGAATGTGCAATGAAAGCTATTGCTGTCTTAGTTCTTGTTCATGCTGGAACAACTAATGGTATTTTTCTTGCATTGGAAAGGATACAAGAAAAACAAAAACCAAAAAACAGCTATGAGCCAGGACAGTAACTTATTATTTTATTCTGAATTTTCAAAATCAAAAAATAAGAACTTTAAAATTGGTTTTGAAACAAATACAGTATTATATAACATTGAAAAATATTTTTATTGCCTAGTAAAGGCAAACCATAAATTATATATAAAAAAAAAAACTTTTCCAAAGGTTTGATCTTATCAGGTGAAGCCCAGTTATTTTCAAGGTGTGTGTCTTCATTCAAAATAAGAGATTATACTCTCAAAGCTTCAAAAATAAAATACGCACCCCCCACATGAACACACAAACTATGTCAAAGAAATATTTGCAGACTGTTAGAGGCATTTCTGTAAATTCTGTGAAAAGATTTTTTTGTACTATTATCTTCTTAAAAATTATTTTGGTTGTTTTAGGATTCAAAAAATGAAAGGTATGAAAAGCAAGGAGAGTGATAAAGCCAGAGTAGCCACAGTGACATCTCGAGCTCTGACACCAACAGCAGCAGCACAGCACAGCAGCCTTTACAGCACGGGCATGTATACGTGAAACATGGTTTTTCTGTAAAAAGCTATATTTAATACTTCCTTGTAAAATAATAGAGACATTATAGAAATATTAGAATCCGAATTTTCTACTCAAACTTTTTTTTTTCATTATAGAGCCCAATGTGCTGGTTGAGGCATGAGAAAAATGATCTCATACTAATAGGTCCTGATTATGGCATTAAACCTTTTTATGATGGAAAGACATGCCAGGTACTCCTTCCTTTACTATCACCATCACTATTATAAATAATTACTATCATTATTATGATTGTGTGCTTACTAAAATACCCAATCATTTCTCCTTCTCTTCGTCCTTTTTTAAAAAATAAAGATCCAAATTTCTTTTTAGATGACTAGAAAAAAATCCATGGCATGTGTGGAAATTCTGATGCTGGAAAAAATTTCAGAATTCCAAATGCACGGTGGCTATCTAGCTAAAGAGGCAGTGAGCTTTGCTCAGCCTTGAATATTAGCAGGAAGTTTCTGTGATTCAGGTATGAAGGGAGATGTATTTCTGTTCAGCTTTTAGTTGCCAATATCCCAAATGCCTACTTTGATTTTTATGCTGAGAGCAGGTTAACTTTCCTGAGTTTAGCTAATATAGAAGGGTCCTTTACCATTTTATAACTGGAATTTCTACAACATGTTTTACATGCTGAGAGGAGTGGAGATTGTGCTGTAGTGGAGATGGGTGCACAGGCTACCTTGAGTTTTGCCATCTATGTTTGAAAATCCCACTGGAGACCTAGGTGCAAAGTCAACAAATGAGACCTGCCTCTACTCAGGCAGGGCCAGAGTGGGCAGGAGAGCAACGACCACTGCCCTGGGCCTGGCCTTGGCCTTGCTGATGCATCAACTTGACTTCCTCAGAAAGAATTGAGTCATGCAAATTGAATTCAGAAATGAATGCATAATTTACAGTCTTTTTTTTTTTTTTTTTTTTTTTTTTTTTTTTTTTTTGGGG
>NW_007726818.1:532128-541495 GCF_000696425.1 Galeopterus variegatus | reverse complement strand
CTTTTTGATGGCTGGCTGGCACAGGGATCTGAACCCTTGACCTCAGTGCTATCAGCACCACACTCTAACCAAACGAGCCCTTCTGCATGCATAATCTAGAATGCCAATTTCTTTTTATCTTTCCTCCTTTCAATAACCAGCAAAAGATTTCCCTAGGGCCATAGAGATAGTAAAGATAGAGACATGGGAGTAGAATTCAGGTCTTTTGATTCTATCCAAAATCAAAAGTGCTGAAAGAGCAGCAGTGATACTAATGGAATCATAGTGATGACCAGGATCAATACACTAAGAACCAGAAGTGTTATTAGCAGGACACTTTAGCTCTCTATAGACATCTCTCTATAAAAGTCTGTTTAGATGATCTGACCCCTGATTTACAGGGATAAATGTTTCTGGCTGTAGAACCATGTGAGCATGTTGAAACCTGACAATTCAATTAGGCCACCATTAAACTATTTTGTGCACAGTGCTGAAACAGTTCTTCTTAATAAAATTGTCACCACCACTACTATCCCCATCATGGTCAGTATCACCATAAACTTCACTGTCATCATAGTCTATATGACAATTAAGGCAAATTTCCAATATTTAAAAATCAACCAAAATACAGTAGAGTCCTGTTCTGTATCTTGAGCCCTGTGGAAATAAACTGACATTACAAGGTGACTGGTACATGGGTACTGTTGTGGGTTGAATTGTGTTCCTCCAAAATTCATATGTTGAAGTCCTAACTCCTAGTACCTCAGAATGTGACCTTATTCGGAAATAGGGTCTTGATCAATTTCAAATGAAGTCATTAAGGTGGTGCTATGGTCTCAATGTTTGTCCCCTCCAAAGCTCATGTGCAAGCTTGTTTGCCAATGTGGCAGTGTGATGAGTGGGGCATTTGGGAGGTGACTGGATCACAAATGGATTAATCCATTCATGAATAATGGGCTAATTAATGAAGTGTGGAGGATTCTAACATTAATAAAGCAAATGTAGTTTTAGCAGGCCAAAGCCCTGTAGTTTAAAGTATAGCTTAACTTTTTAGAATTGCACATAGAAATGCTTAGCTTGGGAAAAACAGAAAACTTTCCCAGGACTAAAGTCTTTGTTGTAGATAAAAAATCTGTAACATCGCAAAAAATTCTTGCTATTAGGGCAGTCATCCTTGGTGCAGCTAAACCTAATGACTGTTGCCATGATGAATATCTCATTGTTCTTTTTGTAACCACCTATGTTCCTTTTCAGTAACTTTCTTGCCTGGAGAATAAAAACTGAGAGAAAACCTCATTCGGGGTTATTTCCTAGGAATCCTTCTCTCTTGAAGGAATCTCTCCAGGAATTAACCCTTTCTGGGCCTCTCACTGCTCTGGAGAAATGAGCTTTGAGTAATCCTTTGCATCTCTGTCACCCTGGGAGAGATGACAACAAGGAGGTTATCACAGGAGGGGAGCTGGTGGCTTTATAAAGAGTGTGAGAGAGCACGTTAACATGTACTCTAGCCCTGTTTCCACATGTTGTCCTGCACTGCCTCGGGATCTGCAGAGTCCCCACCAAGAAGGCCCTCACCAGATGCATCCTGTCAACCTTGGACTTCCCCACCTCCAAAACTGTAAGAAGTAAATTCTGTTTCTTTATAAATTACCCAGTTTTAGGTATTCTTTTATAAGCAACAGAAAGCAAGCTGATACAGAAAGTTGGTACCAAGAAATAGGGCTGTTGCTCATAATAAATACCTGAAAATGTGGAAGCACATTTAGAATTGGGTAATGGGCAGAGGCTAGACGAATTTGGAGGAGGCTAGAAAAAGCCTAGATTCTGGTGAGAGCCCAGAAGAAAATAAAGAGACCAGGAAAAGTCTGGAAATTCTTAAAGATTGGTTAAGTGGTGGTTAACAGAATGCTGATAAAAATATGGGCTGTAAAGACCATTCTGACACACCAGAAAAAAAAAAGAGAAAGAAAAGAAAAAGACCATTATGAGTAGGTCTCAGATGGAAATGAGGAGGAACTTATTAGAAATTGGAGCAAAAATCACCCTTGTTATAAACTGGAAAAGAACTTGGCTGGATTGTGTCCATGGAATGCAGAACTTAAGAGTGGTAAAAATAGGTTATTTGGTAGAAGAACTATCTAAGCAGCAAAACATTCAGGCTGCTGCGTGGCTGCTTTTAACTGTGTAGAGTGAAATGAGCAGAAGAAAAGATGACTTAAAGATAGAACTTAAAAAATAAGCACAGTGTAAAAATTGGGAAAATCCACAACCTGCCCATGTAAAGAGCAAAAAGATGTGTTTGGGAGAAAGTGCCAAGTTTAGTGTTGAGCAACCACCAACCACAGACCACCACTGGTTGCTAAAGATATTAGCATTGATAAAAGGAAGTCAGGTGCTCTACATCAGGACAAAGGGAAAAAGATGCCAAAGGCATTTAAGAGATCTTTGAGGCTGCCCCTCCAGTCACAGACCAAGAGGCCTAGGAAGGCAGAATGGTTTCAGAGAATAGTCCTGGGGCACCCTCCACATGTGGCTCAGGGCCATTTCAGGACACTGCTCTCCACATCCCAGCCACCCTGGCTGCTCCAGCCATAGCTAAAATGGCCACGGGTGTGGCTGGACCCGCAGCTTCAGAAGATATAAGCTGTAAGTCTTGGTGGCATCCATGTGGTATAAAATCTGCAGGCTCAGAATGCAAGAGCTATGGAGGCACAGCAGCCTCCATTCTAATTTCAAAGGATGTATGAAAAGGCCTGGCTTCCCAGGAAGAGATTCATCACAGGGGCAGAGTCACCACAGAGAACCTCCACTAAAGCAACATCAAGCAGAAATGTGTGGTCAGAATTGCAGCAGAGAGCCCCCACCAGGGCCATGTCTAGCGAAGCCGTGGGAGTGGGACCACCACCAAGACCCCAGAACTATAGAGCTACCAGTGTGCAGTGCCAGCCAGGAAGAGCTGAAACAAGGGCTGAGCCCAGGAAAACAGTAGGGGCAGGGGTTCCCAAGGACTTGGGGGCCCAATCCCTGTACCAGTGTGTGGAGGATGCTGAACAAGGAGTCAAAGGAGATTATTCTCCAGCTTTTGCCTGCCCTGCTGGGTTTCAGATTTGCTGGGGACCTGTTACCCCTTCCTTTTAGCTTATTTCTCCTTTTTGGAATGGGATGTCTGTCTTAAGCCTGTCCAACCATTGTATCTTGGAAGTAGATAACTTGTTTTGATATCACAGATGGGACTTTGGACTTTGAACTTTTCAGTTGGTGCTGAAATGAGTTAACACTTTGGGACTATGGGGATGAAATAAATGTAGGCAGAAAGTTCAAAAAGTTCATGGAAAAGTGGAATTAAAGTATAATACGGATCTTTCTGTGAACTTTCTGAAGACCCCTCATATTTGTATATGAGAAGGACATGAGCTTTAAGGAGCTGGGATGAAATGTTATGGTCTGAATGTTTGTCCCCTCCAAAGCTCATATGGAAGCCTGATCCACAGTGTGGCAGTGTGATGAGGTAGGGCCTTTGGGAGGTGATTGGATCGTTAGGGTTATGTCTTCATGAATGGATTAATCCATTCATGGACTAATGGATTAATGGGCTCATAGATGAGCACATGAACACACACTCTAGCCCTCTCACTATGTGATGTCCTGTGCTGCCTGGGACTCTGTAGAGGGTTCCCACCAAGAAGATGGCCAGAGATACAGGCTTGGAACAGATCCTCCTCTCACAGCCCTCAGAAAGGAATTAACCCTGTCAATACCTTGATTTTGGACTAATAGCCTCCAAAACAGTGAGATAATAAATTTGTCAAGCCACCCAGTTTGTGGTACTTTGTTATGGTAGCCCTAGAAAATTAATACAGACACCAATGAAATATTGTGAATATCTCCCCAGTGCATGGACTGTGGTGAAAAGTCATAAAGATGAGCTACACATAGGCTATGAAAAGAAGGCTTCCATTCACTTCTCAGTTCAGACAGTCTTGGCATATTGACAGGGAGGCCCGACCACCAGGACAGTCTCAGTCTCTTGGTTTCCATTGTTTGGCAGCTGGTAAGCGGACACCTTTCAGTGGTTGTCCATGTCAACAAAAGCCATTTTAAATCATTATGTTTACAGGTTGTCAGTTTGTTTTCTAAACCTCTCTAATTGGAGTACCTGAAGACGCATTGTCTCTGAGTCTGCGTTCAGAATGGTCTGGCTCAAATAAGATACAATTTCAAAGGATGAATGTAAAGTTCTTTCTTAGTTAAACAAGTTCACTGTATGGGTAAAGGTAAAAGAAATCTAACTGAACAATACTTCCTGACAAACAGACATAGAAGGGGCTTTAGTTGATCTTGAATTTCTTATACGCTAACAGTGATATCACTGCCCAGAAAACTAAGAAATCATTAATGTCCAGAAAGCATTAAGGCATGTCAGCGCATAAGAGGTAATGATTTTGCTGTATGCTGCATTGACCAGGTCATGCCTGACCTGGAATGTACAGATTAGCTTTGCACCACATCCTTAGAGCTCATCAAAGAGGGTTGTAGGTAGGATGGTGAAAAGTCTGGAAACTGCTATATTAGGAACAGTTGATGGAAATTGATTTATGTTGCATGGAAAAAGAAAGATTTGGAGGAGGAAATATTGACTGTCTATCTTCAAACACATGGATACCACGTGGAAAAATTATCGTAGTTGTTCTGGGGGTCCCCAAGAGAAAGAACCAGGACCAGTTAGGGTTACTGTAGACAATTTCTACCTCGAGGTTAAGAAGCTGTTTGCAATTATTAGTTTGCTGAAAATAATTAGAAAAAATTAGTTTGCTAGGCTGCTTAGTGGGATGGTAAGCTTATTATACTGGAAGACCCAAGCAGAGGCTAAAAACCACTTCTTACAGGAAGGGAAGTGGGTGTGAGGTGGGACTTTGAGAGCTGCTATTCAAAGGTGTGGTAAGAATGGACCGTGGAGATTCTGGAAGCCATCCCAGCCCATGCTGCTGACCCTGGAGGCAGAGTCTTAGGCTGACACCTGCATCAGAATGTTTACTCCAACCAGTCTCTAAAATGATTTCAATACGTAGAAATGCCACCTAGATTCAAATCTGAGGTGTTATCCCACCGAACTATAATCAATGTTTGAAACATAAATCAGATTTTAGATGGAAAACCATCTAAATATTCAAGTTCTGATTAAATTTATATACTGAGGCAAGCTCCATGCTAAACTCTATAGCAGTGGTTCTCAAACTGGTTTCCCTAGATTAGTTGTATCAGCATTGCCTGGTACCCTTTTAGAAATGCAAATTTTCTGGCCCCCTCTGGACCTACTAAATCAGAGACGCTAAGGGTGGGGTCCAGCAATGTGTATTTTAACAAGCCTTCCAGGTGATTCTAACTTGCATGTTTGAGAGCATTCTTGATTCAGTAGATCTGGGATGGGCCCAAGATGTGCATTTCTAACTGGTGCCTGGGTGATGCCAAAGCTTCAGGTTAGGGACCACACATTGAGACTACAGGCTCTGAGCCTCTCTATGGGGGAGCTAAGACTGACACACATGAAATAATTAGAGATCAGTTACGTCTCTGCAGTTATGGGGCGGTGCCCCAGTGCAGCAGGAGAAACAGTAAAGCAAAGACAGCTAGAATCAGAGTGAAGCCGGAGGCTGAATGGAGAGGAGCCTCATGAGTACAGGCACAGAGGAGGACAAGTCCTGACCACCTGGCTGGAGAGAAGGGCCAACAAGGAGGAAAGATTGACTAGTTCAGATTAGGCCAGATCACAGTGAAATGGTCAAGTCAGGCAGAGGAATTTGGGCTTGTTTTAGGAGTTCCTGCTGCATCTGGAGCAGGAAAATGGCAAGTGGCCTCAGGGTATCAGGAAGGTCAGTCAGGCTGAACTTAAGAGGGAAGAGACTGGAATGGAGGCTACAGCTGGAAATTTGGAAGCAGGAGGATGTCTACCATAGCTTGTGCAGGCTTTGCAGTCAGGTGGCCAGACAGTGAGGCCTGGCTTCGCCACTTGCAGTAACCTGCCTCTTGGACAGTCAACCTATGTGTCTTAGCTTCAGTATCTGTAAAATAGGGCTGAGAATCAGCCCTGACTTACATGGCCATTACTATGATCTAAGAGCAAGGATTTGAATCAGCATGATAGCAGGTAATGAAGAAGAAAAAAATCAAAAAAATAAAAATTAAAAAAAAAATCCTCTCGGGCAGGCCCGGTGGCTCACTGCTACAGTGCGCCGCTTGGGAGTGTGGTGGTGCTCCCACCGAGGGTTCGGATCCCACATACAGACCGGTTCCCGCTCACTGGCTGAGCGAGGTGTGGGCACAACACCGAGGGTTGCGATCCTGTTGCCGGTCCCGGTCCAGTACGGGCGCGACACTGAGGGTTGCGATCTGTTGCCGGTCACGAAAAAAGACAAAAAGGAAATAAAAAAAAAAATCCTCTCAAAGTATTGAGTTTAGTAGAATGAAAGAATCATGGCACCAAGAACCACAAAGAGGACTTCAAGATGAGGAAAATTAATCTGGTTTCCCAGCAGANCACTGAGGGTTGCGATCTGTTGCCGGTCACGAAAAAAGACAAAAAGGAAATAAAAAAAAAAATCCTCTCAAAGTATTGAGTTTAGTAGAATGAAAGAATCGTGGCACCAAGAACCACAAAGAGGACTTCAAGATGAGGAAAATTAATCTGGTTTCCCAGCAGATCCTCTCAAAGTATTGAGTTTAGTAGAATGAAAGAATCATGGCACCAAGAACCACAAAGAGGACTTCAAGATGAGGAAAATTAATCTGGTTTCCCAGCAGAAATGATATTTCAAACTAAGCTTTTCAAATCTATAAAAAGAACTGTATTAATTTATTCTTGGTTCTAGTTAGCTAATTACGTTCTCCTGAGAGAGCTGAAGTGAGATCTCTGTTTTGATAATATTTTGGCTCTGGGAAGAAAATTTACATCATTTAAATTTTTATTGGTGTTTAGGTGGTTTAAAATAAATTTAAACTCATATGCTCTAATTAGTATTTTTATTATTATTTTATGAAGTCTGTGGTGTTCAATTTCCTTTATAGCCATGAAGAAAATGTTTATTCCTATTGATCTTTAAACAGAAGAATCCCCAAAGATACAAAATAACTTTCAAAATGTTTTTAGCTTCTAGGATCTACGGTGTTGATGAGCAGAGAAATCCAGACCACAAGTCCGAGGATTTGGTAGAAGCTGGTGATGCTCATGCATCATGTTCCTGTAGTAAAATGCAGTGCTTTGCATGAAACATGCTCTGCATAAACTTATAAACTCTGTAAGTTTAGACCATTAGACTACATTCATTTTAACTTTATTTAAATTTATTTTGTCTTTAAATTTATTCTATTTTTTTACTGGAAAATCACAAAACATACTTAACTGGATATTTGGTAATGTAAAAATAATAGCATCCCATCTATTTTACGGTTTTCTAACATTCTGTTTTGAGACTTGAAAAAGAATGACCTTAAGTGTGTCAAACCCAATAAATTTTGATTTTTAAAAAGAAAATGTGAGTTCTTTAAATTTTGCAAACAGTAAACACTTACGGAGCACTTACTATGTGCCAAGCACTGTGCTGAGCTGGTGGGATAAATCATCTTCAGGGTTCTAGCAGGCTCCTGGGACGAGCAGGTAACTGATAGCTGAAAAGCCTACCTCCTGGTTCTCCTCACCTAGCAGCTGGGCTTCCTTAGCTCTCATATTTTAGGCTCTGCTCTGTTCTATGCAATGGAACCAGTCCTCACTAGGCAGAGAGCATAAGAAGAGAGCATAAGAGCCACTATTGCTGTTTTACTATTATACCAGCATTGCTACTTTTTTCAATCTGACCGGCTTTGTTAGCATTCCTAGTGCTGTTTTCCACTCCTTACACCGTTATTCCTGAAATTTTCTGACTTGTTTCCCAGGAGGTGGGCTTCCTGACCCCTATAACCTACTCTCCCAGGGGCTGAATCTCTCACACTCACTGTGTGGTGTCCCAACCCTTTTCATCCTTAAAGTTTTCCTTGGTAAAATTCCTCTAACTTTCTGCCCCACTCCTACAGAGACAGTCATCTGAGATCTTGGTCCTATTTAGACCATATATAAGGGGGTTTATTTGTGTTTGTCTTGTCTTACCTTACAGTGTTCACCCTTGGACCACACTGACACCTCTACACTCTGGACTAATGTCCCAGTGTAGCAATTCCATTCAGCAAATTGTTCTGATCCTCTCAATGCCAGATAGAGTGATAGGTGCTGGGGACCACAGATCACCTCTGCTCTTAGGGAGTGCATAGATCAGTGGAGAAAACAGACAAGTGATTGTCATCCTTTATTCTATTTTTTCCTCCAACCCCCATATACACTCTATCAGTTGAGTCTTTCTAGCTGTACCTGCAGAATATACTCTTTATCAACCTACTTATTAACAACTGCAGCCACCTGAGTTTGAGCCACCTGAACTCTCATGGGAATACTGGGAAATAATCAAAATATTTAACAACTGATAATGGCACAGCATGGCATCAAGCAATTAATAACTGCCTCCAGTGTACAAATGCTCACCATAAAGAATCTAGACAGCAGTACCAGTACTTGCCGGCGTAATATCAGCCTTGCACCTGGACTCCAGTAGCGGATCTGGTCTCTTTGTCAGTGCCTCTTCCAAACACCAGTCAGAATGATCTTTTAAAAACATAAATCAAAGCAAGCTACTTCCCTGATTAAAACCTTTCAAATGTTTTCTTCCCATTTCTCTTAGAATTAAATCCCAACCCTTTATCATGGCCACCAATGCCCCACATGACCAGCCCCTGCCCTCTTCTTCTACCTTATTTCCCTTGCTCTTTATGCTTCAGACACATAGTGAGCCTCTTTCTGCCTTTGCTATAAGCCAAGCTTGTTTCTAACCCCAGTGCCTTTGCACTCCCTGTTCTCTGTTCCCCTTTGCATGACTAGCTCCTTCTCATTTTCTGAGTTTCAGCTCAAATGCTAGTCATTTTCTCTAGAGTAACCACTTCTCCCTTAAGTCCTAGCACAGTACTAATCCCTATCTGAAAACACTGCATTTCTGTATTGGTTAACTAGATTGTAAACTCCATAGGGACAGATACCTTGGCGATCTGGTTCACTCCATGCGCTTAGAACAGTATCTGCTACTCTTAACAGATTAAATAGGTCCTTAAAAATTCTTGTTGAATTAACTAATATAAACAGACAATTATGGTACCATGTAATAAGTATCTGATGGGGAAAAGAGAAGGCCACCTAACAAACACAGTTTGGGAGAACTGTACATACCTCAGAAGAAGGAACTTTTTAAAAAAATTTTTTTTAAAAGATGACCAGTAAGGGGATCTCAACCCTTGGCTTGGTGTTGTCAGCACC